>NC_056457.1:29647257-29681706 GCF_018296145.1 Oncorhynchus tshawytscha | reverse complement strand
ATTGTTCCCTCTCTAATCAGGGACTGATTTAGACCTGGGACATCAGTTCCACTGCATTGTTTCATTGTTCCCTCTCTAATCAGGGACTGATTTAGACCTGGGACATCAGTTCCACTGCATTGTTTCATTGTTCCCTCTCTAATCAGGGACTGATTTAGACCTGGGACATCAGTTCCACTGCATTGTTTCATTGTTCCCTCTCTAATCAGTTCCACTGCATTGTTTCATTGTTCCCTCTCTAATCAGGGACTGATTTAGACCTGGGACATCAGTTCCACTGCATTGTTTCATTGTTCCCTCTCTAATCAGGGACTGATTTAGACCTGGGACATCAGTTCCACTGCATTGTTTCATTGTTCCCTCTCTAATCAGGGACTGATTTAGACCTGGGACATCAGTTCCACTGCATTGGGACTTTTAGACCTGGGACATCAGTTCCACTGTTCATTGTTCCTCTCTAATCAGGGACTGATTTAGACCTGGGACATCAGTTCCACTGCATTGTTTCATTGTTCCCTCAGGGACTGATTTAGACTGGGACATCAGTTCCACTGGTTTCATTGTTCTGGGACTTTTAGACCTGGGACATCAGTTCCACTGCATTGTTTCATTGTTCCCTCTCTAATCAGGGACTGATTTAGACCTGGGACATCAGTTCCACTGCATTGTTTCATTGTTCCCATCAGTTCCACTAATTGTTCCCTCTCTAATCAGGGACTGATTTAGACCTGGGACATAGACCTGGGACATCAGTTCCACTGCATTGTTTCATTGTTCCCTCTCTAATCAGGGACTGATTTAGACCTGGGACATCAGTTCCACTGCATTTTTTCATTGTTCCCTCTCTAATCAGGGACTGATTTAGACCTGGGACATCAGTTCCACTGCATTGTTTCATTGTTCCCTGTCTAATCAAGGACTGATTTAAACCTGGGACACCATTTGTGTCCAATTCATTATCAGGTAGAACAGAAAACCAGCAGGTTCAGGACCTCGTAGGGTCAGAGTTGAATACCCCTTGTCTATAAGACGCATCCCAACGGTGGGCCGTTTTAAAGGGGTTGAGGTGACAGTGTGTATGACCTGTTCAGTGTGTGACTGTGTGAGTTCACCTCACCTCAGAAACCTAACTGTCTAGCTCCCGACATCAGCTCCTTATTGGCCTCCATCCCTACCTGTGAGCTCTGATTCATCCTGAGTGTCTCTTTCCATCATGTTAGGTGGTGTAGGAGGATGAGCTATCCTCTGTATTTTACTGCTGAGAGCATTCAGAAACCCTCAGACCCGCATGCATATGAATGCGGCTGTGGAAATTACCTCAGAAATATCTCAACTCAACAATTACAGGTCTTTGTGACATTTCTACTGTACTTTGTCATAGTGATGGATGTTTCAAATAATTATGAATGTATCTTTTTTTCCCTGAAGGAAGTGATGAACACGGCAATAGGCCTACTGTAATCCCAGAGCCTTTTCTGCTGTGTGGATGGTGCTGTCTCATACTGTGCACCCCGCGACTAACAGTGACCTCAATCCAGATGGCTGAATTACTCGGAGAGTTTTGGCAGAGTTCCCAGAGTTCACCTCTCAGAAAGGCCTGCTCGGCTCGGCCCGTTCAAATCCCTGAAAACACGATAGAAAGTGAGAGAGAGGTAGAGGGAGAGATAAAAGGGAGAAGAGAGAGTGGAGGGGGGAGACGATGGGGGGGAAATTGATCTGATGGGATGCCTCTCTGCAAAGTTACTGGGTTGATATTACAGCTGTTTCAACAAGGAAAACTCACTAGACAGAGAAAACACAATATATGCTGAAAAACACCCTACCTCCTTCCTTTCTACTCCCAAGCACCATCACAAAGACAACCACTGAAGTGTGAACTTTACTTACAGAGAAGTAGAGCAGCTGAGCCTCTCTCTCTCTCTCTCTCTCCCTCTCTGTCCTGCTCCTTCTCTCTCCAGTCATTTGGTGTGAATAGCAACATATGATTAGCTGGTGTGATTGATATTTGCTCTGTGCTGGGAATTTGCCTGCTCGCTGACAAGGAACCCCAGCACAAACAAAGCAATTAGTCGCTGTTTGGAGAATACTGGAATGAAAGTGACCTCACGGACCCCGGCGTTCTCTGCGGTCACTATAGAGACAGATTGAGCGACAGCACCATTGTTGACCCGCTTTGTGATTGGGCATCTCTTTGGGGAAGGGGATTGGGAGCAGGACAGAATGCTGTTTAGGATTAAAACACACATTGTCATGTGTGTGTGTGTGATCTAAACTGACATTACTCTCTGTTCCTCAGTGCTCTTAAAAATACTTGTGTTACTAATTCAACTGACACGGGCTGGAGAGGACCACTAAAAGAAACTGGCCTTACATAGAAAACCCTTCCAATAACATAGTAGATGAGTTTGTAATCATTGGTTTGAAATGTTTTTTTTTATCCCACGCACATTCTCCCAGGCATTGATTTAATGCTGGTCGAAGCAGACATTATAGTCCAACTAAAAACCACATACTTCCTCCCTGACCCCCCCAACCCTCTAGTGGTCCGTTCTATCACCCCCCCCTTTAGTTTAGATTTAATGTAGATCCACTTAGTCACCATCTCCTCTCTTCCCTGTCCAGTAGCCTCTTCTGGCTAGAGTAAAGGTCCTTCAGTAGGATGAAGTATCAAAGAGCCGCCCGGCTGGAGGCTTATAACCTTGGCACAGACATCCTACACCTAGGGATGTTGGATAAAGATGGGTGATGGAGGACCATCTTTGTGGATCTGGGTAGACATCGGCACAGATCTAGCTTCAGTTTCCCCACTCTCTAAAACCTGACTTTAACTATAAGGTCTGGAGACAGGTATAAGGTTAGCATGACCTGACCTGATAAAGCACCATACTTCCAATTGTATTTGTCACAGAAAAGTGAAATGTGAAAATAAGAGCCATGATTATTTTCCTTCTCTCTGCTGTTCATCACCCTTGTTTATTTATCCATTTTCGAGATGTGCACGTTCCCATGACTACCCCCGTGGGTTGGGGAGGTGATTGCGGTTTCCGTGGGATACAATGGGGAAATGGAAATGTTGACAGAATGAAACTTCACCATCCGTCGCTCCCTGATTAAAGGCCAGCATTGTTGGAGTGGCTGGTCAGTGGTTACCATAGTTACTGCAGAAGGATGCAACACGTTGTCAACCTCTTGTTGTTTTCTGAGTGTTTCTATGGTTGTGATCCTGGCTGAATTACATGTTGTGTGAACTTGTTTGTTTTGCTTGGCATTCGTACATACACTGCCAACACCTGTTGTTGTCATATGGAAGGCACAACACGTGGTTCACTCAAGTCAAGGCCGGTTGATGCTAATTAAGGCCACAAGTGCTATTTGAAGAAAATCAGCATGTCTGTGAATATATGGAGGATATTTAGTAAAATACTGAGACTCTGTTTTGGCAGTGGATAAGGGAGCAGTTTATGCAAAATAGGTGTAATGGGAGATAGAGAGGAAGAAAAGGAGAGTCAGAAAGGGAACGGAGAAGTGAAGATGCATGATGATTGATTGGGTACCAGTGTTCCATTTCTGAGGTTTCCCCTGACGTGAAGTGAGTCGTGCTATGTCATTGTTTTGAGGCCACCCCTCTGCCCCCTCTCCCCCCCCACTGTTCTCAGGAGGGATATAGTCAGGGGGTGTCTGTAGTTTCCTCAGGAGGGACAGAGTCAGGGGTGTTTGTTTTTCCTCAGGAGGGATAGAGTCAGGGGGTGTCTGTAGTTTCCTCAGGAGGGGGTGTTTGGAAAGAAAAGGAGGGATGGAGAGATGGAGGAAGGGAGGAAAGGTGTGAGGGAGGGAGGGAGTAGCTCTCTTGTCTAGAGCAGTGTTTTTGCTCCAACACTACACAGCTGATTCAAATTATCACAGCTTGATGATTAGTGGATTATTTTAGTTCGATGTGTAGTGTTACGGCAACACCAAAACGTGCACCCCTTGGGGTCCCGAGGACCCAGTTTTGTAAATCCTTGTCGAGAGAGACTCATTAATGAAGGGAGCGAGCAGGTGGTCTGGTTTTAAATAAAGTCTGCTCTATTAACAAGCACACTCTCATGGCACACAGACACTCCCTGCATACTTCACACACACACTCCCTACACACACACACACACACACCGCTACAAACACACTCCAGACAGAGGCTCCTGTGTGTCATGCCCTTTATTGGTCTATGTTTGCGGTGTGTGTGTGTCTATGTCCTGAAGGTGAACCGCAGGCAGGATGCATGGGGTCTGAATTAATGGCTCTGAATAACACTGTTCCTCCCTGAAAGAACTGCTGTCAGAAGGCATGTGGGCATGAGGATGTTTTAACTGTGGAAATCCACGTCTCAGTGTGGAACTCACTGACAGGATGTTTAGATTAGGAGCTGCGTTCATGATAAATAGTTACGTGGAGTTGAATGCTACTGTAGTCTGGTTGCAGGATTTTTATAAACACACACACACACACACACAAAGAGAGCGACACATACACAGAGAGTGAGCGAGAGAGACACACACACACACAAAAAGAGAGAGACACATACACAGAGAGTGAGCGAGAGAGACACACACACACACAAAAAGAGAGAGACACATACACAGAGAGAGAGAGACACACAGAGAGAGAGAGAGAGAGAGAGAGACACACAGAGAGAGAGAGACACACACAGAGAGAGAGAGAGAGAGACACACACACAGAGAGAGAGAGACACACACAGAGAGAGCAGAGAGACACACACACAGAGGGAGACACACACACACAGAGAGAGAGAGAGAGAGACATACAGAGAGAGACACAGAGAGAGAGAGAGAGAGACACACACACACACAGAGAGCGAGACACACACACACACAGCGAGAGACAGAAAAACACACACACAGAGAGAGAGACACACACACACACACACTTTAATCCTCAAGAACAGGGCCAGACAAGGGCTGCATGCTCAGGCCCCTCCTGTACTCCCTGTTCACACATGACTGTGTGGCCGTACACGTCTCCAATTCAATCATCAAGTTTGCTGACGACACAACAGTGGTAGGCCTGATTACCAACAATGACGAGACAGTCTACAGGGTGGAGGTGGGGGCCCTGGGAGAGTGGTGCCAGGAAAATAACCTCTCACTCAACAAAAAACAAAGGAGCTGATTGTGGACTTCAGGAGACAGCAGAGCGAGCACACCCCAATTCATATTGACGGGTCCCTTCACATGGAGAGTGCGGAGAAGGCACAACAGTGCCTCTTCAACCTCAGGAGGCTGAAGAAATTAAACATGGCCCCTAAGACCCTCACAAACCTCTACTGATGCACCATTGAGGGCGTCCTGTCAGGCTGTATCCCCGCCTGGTACGGAAATTGCACCGCCTGCAACCACAGGGCTCTCAAGAGTGTGGTGCGGTCAGCCCAACGCATCACCGGGGGAACAGTGCCTGCCCTCCAGGACATATACAACACCCAGTGTCGCAGGAAGGTCAAGACGATTATCAAGGACCTCAGCCACCCGAGCCAAGGCCTGTTCACCCTGCTACTATCTAGAAGGCGAGGTCAGTACAGTTACATCAAAGCTGGGACCGATAGAAGCTGTTTAACAGTCTATCTCCAGGCCATCAGACTGCTTAACAGTCACCACCAGCCAGCCTTCGCCCAGTACCCTGCCCTGAACCTTAGTCACTGTTACTAGCCTCCACCCAGTACCCTGCCCTGAACCTTAGTCACTGTTACTAGCCTCCACCCAGTACCCTGCCCTGAACCTTAGTCACTGTTACTAGCCTCCCCCCAGTACCCTGCTCTGAACCTTAGTCACTGTTACTAGCCTCCACTCAGTACCCTGCCCTGAACCTTAGTCACTGTTACTAGCCAGCTACCACACGGTGCTCTACCCTGAACCTTAGTCACTGTTACTAGCCTCCACCCAGTACCCTGCCCTGAACCTTAGTCACTGTTACTAGCCTCCACCCAGTACCCTGCCCTGAACCTTAGTCACTGTTACTAGCCAGCTACCACACGGTGCTCTACCCTGAACCTTAGTCACTGTTACTAGCCTCCACCCAGTACCCTGCCCTGAACCTTAGTCACTGTTACTAGCCTCCACCCAGTACCCTGCCCTGAACCTTAGTCACTGTTACTAGCCAGCTACCACACGGTGCTCTACCCTGCACCTTAGAGATGGCTGTCCTATCTACATATATAGAGTCATTGAACACTGGTCACTTTAATAATGTTTACATACTGTTTAATTAACTCACTTCATATGTATATAGTGTATTCTAGTCAAGTATTCTAATCAAGTATTCTAATCAAGTATTCTAATCAAGTATTCTAATCAAGTATTCTATTCAAGTATTCTATTCAAGTATTCTATTCAAGTATTCTAGTCAAGTATTCTAGTCAAGTATTCTAGTCAAGTATTCTAATCAAGTATTCTAGTCAAGTATTCTAATCAAGTATTCTAGTCAAGTATTCTAATCAAGTATTCTAGTCAAGTATTCTAATCAAGTATTCTAGTCAAGTATTGTAGTCAAGTATTCTAATCAAGTAGTCTAGAGAATGTGATCCCTATTCTTACATATTTTGGATTCATAGTGTAGTTTAAACCTCCTGAGATTTGGATGGAGATTCAACATATTCCTCTCTGTTCTGTCCTAGACCTGGGTGCTGAGGACTGAACAGGGTTATTTAAGGACTCTGCATTTTCTTCTGACAACTGCTGGAGAGATTGTGTTTATACTCACACACACACACACACACACACGTTGTCTTGGTATCTGACAGGTTGAACGGCACCAAGCCCCTGGGCCACAGAGTAGTCAGAGGAGATCTGAGAGGAGAGAGAGGGAAGGATGGAAGGGGAGGAGGGATGGAAGGGGGATGGAGAAGGAATGGAGGAGGGAGGGATGGAAGGGGGATGGAAGGGGGAAGGGGGATGGAAGGGGCGGAGGGAGGAGGGAGGAGTGATGAGGAGGGATGGAAGGAGAGGAGGGATAGAAGGGGGATGGTGGAGGGATGGAGGAGGGATGGAGGAGGGGGAAGGGGGATGGAGAAGGAATGGAGGAGGGATGGAAGGGGGATGGAGAAGGAATGGAGGAGGGATGGAAGGGGGATGGAGGGAGGGGAGGGATGGAGGAGGGATGGAAGGGGGATGGAGAAGGAATGGAGGAGGGATGGAGGAGGGATGGAGGAGGGATGGAAGGAGAGGAGGGAGGAGGGAGGAGTGATGAGGAGGGATGGAAGGAGAGGAGGGATAGAAGGGGGTTGGAGGAGGGATGGAGGAGGGAGGGAGATAAAGAAAGAGATATGCTCTCCTGTTTTGTGTATACTATGCTAAAAACACCATCCAACCCTTATCCACACATTTGATCCAAATCCAATGGAATGACCAGGCATGACTCTGATGCTATCATCAACAGCCCTACTTTTCCATTGCAACAAAGCCCCCCAGACAAGCAATCACACACAGATCAGACCCCATCAGAAAGGACCTTATCAAACGTGTCTAATCCCCTTTGTGACTGGCTCTGTAGCTACTATTTGCTCTTACGCACAGATCTAGGATCAGTCGGCCATCACTATCATAAATATCAGAGTTGAAATGTAAAACAGACTTTAGCTCAGTAGATAGAGGTGACTTCACTAGGCTGTGATTATGGGAGAGACGAAGCACGTAGACAGCACTACAGGGAGGCCTGGTCATGAGGCAGCCTATATGGAGACACCTGGACAACAACACTCTCCCTTAACGTCAGTGAGACAAAGAAGCTGATCATGGGCTACAGGAAACGGAGGGCCGAGCCACGCCCCTTCACATCGACGGGCTGTAGTGGAGCGGGTCAAGAGCTTCAAGTTCCTCTGTGTCCACATCACCAAGGATATATCATGGTCCACACACACCAACACAGCCGTGAAGAGGCCACCACAACGCCTCTTCCCCCCGCAGGAGGCTGAAACGATTTGGCATGGACCCTCAGATCCTCAAAAAGTTCTAGAGCTGCAAAGACTCCTGCCACCCAAGTCATAGACTGTTCTTTCTGCTACCGCAGGGCAAGCAGTACCGGAGTACCAAGTCTGGAACCAACTGGACCCTTAACATCTTCTACCCTCAAGTTATAAGACTGCTAAATAGTTAGTTAAAGTAGTTAGTTAAATAGTTAGTTAAAGTAGTTAGTTAAATAGTTAGTTAAATAGTTAGTTAAAGTAGTTAGTTAAATAGTTAGCTAAATAGTTAGTTAAATAGTTAGTTAAATAGTTAGCTAAATAGTTAGTTAAATAGTTAGTTAAATAGTTAGCTAAATAGTTAGTTAAATAGTTAGCTAAATAGTTAGTTAAATAGTTAGTTAAATAGTTAGCTAAATAGTTAGTTAAATAGTTAGTTAAATAGTTAGTTAAATAGTTAGTTAAAGTAGTTAGTTAAATAGTTAGTTAAATAGTTAGTTAAATAGTTAGTTAAAGTAGTTAGTTAAATAGTTAGTTAAATAGTTAGCTAAATAGTTAGTTAAATAGTTAGCTAAATAGTTAGTTAAATAGTTAGTTAAATAGTTAGTTAAATAGTTAGTTAAATAGTTAGCTAAATAGTTAGCTAAATAGTTAGTTAAATAGTTAGTTAAATAGTTAGTTAAATAGTTAGTTAAATAGTTAGTTAGTTAAATAGTTAGCTAAATAGTTAAATAGTTAGAAATAGTTAGTTAGTTAGTTAAATAGTTAGTTAAAGTAGTTAGTTAAATAGTTAGCTAATTAGTTAGTTAAATAGTTAGCTAAATAGTTAGTTGAATAGTTAGTTAAATAGTTAGTTAAATAGTTAGTTAAATAGTTAGTTAAATAGTTAGTTAAGTAGTTAGTTAAATAGTTAGTTAAATAGTTAGTTGAATAGTTAGTTAAGTAGTTAGTTAAAGTAGTTAGTGCAAAAAGGGCCAATGCAGATAGTCAGTGTAGCTATTTGGTGTATTTTGACTCACAGACGCTGCTGCTATTGTTTATTATCTTTCCATGTTTATAGCCAAGTTATCGTTACTCATTGTGTGTTTATAGCCAAGTTATCGTTACTCATTGTGTGTTTATAGCCAAGTTATCGTTACTCATTGTGTGTTTATAGCCAAGTTAGCGTTACTAATTGTGTGTTTATAGCCAAGTTATCGTTACTCATTGTGTGTTTATAACCAAGTTATCGTTACTCATTGTGTGTTTATAGCCAAGTTATCGTTACTCATTGTGTGCTTATAGCCAAGTTATCGTTACTCATTGTGTGTTTATAGCCAAGTTATCGTTACTCATTGTGTGTTTATAGCCAAGTTATCGTTACTCATTGTGTGTTTATAGCCAAGTTATCGTTACTCATTGTGTGTTTATAGCCAAGTTATCGTTACTCATTGTGTGTTTATAGCCAATTTATCGTTACTCATTGTGTGTTTATAGCCAAGTTATCGTTACTCATTGTGTGTTTATAGCCAAGTTATCGTTACTCATTGTGTGTTTATAGCCAAGTTATCGTTACTCATTGTGTGTTTATAGCCAAGTTATCGTTACTCATTGTGTGTTTATAGCCAAGTTAGCGTTACTAATTGTGTGTTTATAGCCAAGTTATCGTTACTCATTGTGTGTTTATAACCAAGTTATCGTTACTCATTGTGTGTTTATAGCCAAGTTATCGTTACTCATTGTGTGTTTATAGCCAAGTTATCGTTACTCATTGTGTGTTTATAGCCAAGTTATCGTTACTCATTGTGTGTTTATAGCCAAGTTATCGTTACTCATTGTGTGTTTATAGCCAAGTTATCGTTACTCATTGTGTGTTTATAGCCAAGTTATCGTTACTCATTGTGGGTTTATAGCCAATTTATCGTTACTCATTGTGTGTTTATAGCCAAGTTAGCGTTACTCATTGTGTGTTTATAGCCAAGTTAGCGTTACTCATTGTGTGTTTATAGCCAAGTTAGCGTTACTCATTGTGTGTTTATAGCCAAGTTAGCGTTACTCATTGTGTGTTTATAGCCAAGTTAGCGTTACTCATTGTGTGTTTATAGCCAAGTTAGCGTTACTCATTGTGTGTTTATAGCCAAGTTAGCGTTACTCATTGTGTGTTTATAGCCAAGTTAGCGTTACTCATTGTGTGTTTATAGCCAAGTTAGCGTTACTCATTGTGTGTTTATAGCCAAGTTAGCGTTACTCATTGTGTGTTTATAGCCAAGTTAGCGTTACTCATTGTGTGTTTATAGCCAAGTTAGCGTTACTCATTGTGTGTTTATAGCCAAGTTATCGTTACTCATTGTGTGTTTATAGCCAATTTATCGTTACTCATTGTGTGTTTATAGCCAAGTTAGCGTTACTCATTGTGTGTTTATAGCCAAGTTAGCGTTACTCATTGTGTGTTTATAGCCAAGTTATCGTTACTCATTGTGTGTTTATAGCCAAGTTATCGTTACTCATTGTGTGTTTATAGCCAAGTTATCGTTACTCATTGTGTGTTTATAGCCAAGTTATCGTTACTCATTGTGTGTTTATAGCCAAGTTATCGTTACTCATTGTGTGTTTATTATTACTTGTATTGTTACGTGTTTAACTTTTCTATTATTTCTATATTTCCTTTCTCTCTGCGTTGTTGGGAAAGACCCATAAGTAAACATTTCACTGTTAGTCTACATCTGTTGTTTACGAAGCAAGTGACAAATACAATTTGATTTGATGTAGAAAGTCAATACCAGATCTGTTCTCCAGCGAGGCCGGTGTCATTCATATTTCAGGACTAAAAATAGTTTCCCAGCGGTAAATATATCCCGTACTGTCAGAGTCGTGTGTATAGGTGGCAGGGAAGTCTGTAACCTCAGGACAATAGATTCAGTCTGTAACCTCAGGACAATAGGTTCAGTCTGTAACCTCAGGACAATAGGTTCAGTCTGTAACCTCAGGACAATAGGTTCAGTCTGTAACCTCGGGACAATAGGTTCAGTCTGTAACCTCGGGACAATAGATTCAGTCTGTAACCTCGGGACAATAGGTTCAGTCTGTAACCTCGGGACAATAGATTCAGTCTGTAACCTCGGGACAATAGATTCAGTCTGTAACCTCGGGACAATAGATTCAGTCTGTAACCTCAGGACAATAGATTCAGTCTGTAACCTCAGGACAATAGATTCAGTCTGTAACCTCAGGACAATAGATTCAGTCTGTAACCTCGGGACAATAGGTTCAGTCTGTAACCTCGGGACAATAGGTTCAGTCTGTAACCTCGGGACAATAGATTCAGTCTGTAACCTCGGGACAATAGGTTCAGTCTGTAACCTCGGGACAATAGGTTCAGTCTGTAACCTCGGGACAATAGGTTCAGTCTGTAACCTCGGGACAATAGGTTCAGTCTGTAACCTCGGGACAATAGGTTCAGTCTGTAACCTCGGGACAATAGGTTCAGTCTGTAACCTCGGGACAATAGGTTCAGTCTGTAACCTCGGGACAATAGGTTCAGTCTGTAACCTCGGGACAATAGGTTCAGTCTGTAACCTCGGGACAATAGGTTCAGTCTGTAACCTCGGGACAATAGGTTCAGTCTGTAACCTCGGGACAATAGGTTCAGTCTGTAACTTCGGGACAATAGGTTCAGTCTGTAACCTCAGGACAATAGGTTCAGTCTGTAACCTCAGGACAATAGGTTCAGTCTGTAACCTCAGGACAATAGGTTCAGTCTGTAACCTCAGGACAATAGGTTCAGTGTCAGAGTCGTGTGTATAGATGGCAGGGAAGTCAGGCGCAGGAGAGTCAAACAGAGTGTAAAATGGAGTCTTTTAATGAATGTCCACGTAACATGCTCCATAACACTGATAAGAATAGAATATAAACAAACCTGGGTACGAGGACCCGTCACGCACCTATACAACAAACACAACACTGACAATAAAACAATCTCCGACAACAACATGAGGGGAAACAGAGGGTTAAATACACAACAGGTAATGAATGGGATTGAAAACAGGTGTGTGGAAAGACAAGACAAAACCAATGGAAAATGAAAAAAGGATCAATGATGGCTAGAAGACCGGTGACGTCGAACGCCGAGCACCGGCCGAACAAGGAGAGGCAACGACTTCGGCAGAAGTCCTGACACGTACGTTTCTGTGATATACAGTTTAAACTCTCTGTGAATTTTAAAAGAATAGAAGATAAATACCTACAACTGAATAAAATATATTCCCTTAATGCATCATTTCCCTTGTGCTACAGTGAGACTACAGTGTTATCAGTGTCATTGTCATTGACAGGTCTGAAACAAGCTTGATGTACAGACGATGATGCAGAATTTTTAGAGAGCCTGTTTGTTTCCCATGCGTCTCAGAGTTTTCAGAGTTGTTTACTGTAACCAGTTATCCTGAAGTCCTGAGGTCTCACGGTTGGGTTAGAGAGGCCAGGAGGACAGCCTCAGGTTTCAACAGAGACTGGTTCCCACTTCCCAGGCATGGCTATATTTGACCATGGTACTGAGAGGAAAAGACTGGGTATTCCCCAGACTGGGTTTACCCTTGAGATGGTTGACTTTGGAGTGTTTTACCCAACCGCAGAAGATTCCCACTCCTGTTGGGATTGCATAGTGTAGTAATAGTAAGTCCTTCAGAGGAACCATATCCTGTCCACCTGGGGGCCTTTCTCCTGCTGCACCACCTTACTGGTGCCACTAAAAATAGCTTCCCAGCCCCAGGAGACCTGCACCCCTATGAAACAAAATGCATGTTGTGTGTGATCCTTTGACTCTCCCCATCCGTCTCGCTTTGACTCTCCCCCTCCCTCTCTCTTTGACACTCCCCCTCTCTCTTGACTCTCCCCCTCTCTCTTTGACTCTCTCCCTCCCTCTCTCTTTGACTCTCCCCCTCCCTCTCTCTTTGACTCTCTCCCTCCCTCTCTCTTTGACACTCCCCCTCTCTCTTTGACTCTCCCCCTCTCTCTTTGACTCTCCCCCTCTCTCTCTTTGACTCTCCCCCTCCCTCTCTTTTGACTCTCCCCCCTCCCTCTCTCTTTGACACTCCCCCTTGACTCTCTTTTTGAGTCTCCCCCTCCCTCTCTCTTTGACTCTCTCCCTCCCTCTCTCTTTGACTCTCCCCTCCCTCTCTCTTTGACTCTCCCCCTCCCTCTCTCTTGACACTCCCCCCTCTCTCTTTGACTCCCCCTCTCTCTTTGACTCTCCCCTCTCTCTTTGACTCTCCCCCTCTCTCTTTGACTCTCCCCCTCCCTCTCTCTTTGACACTCCCCCACTCTCTTTGACTCTCCCCCTCTCTCTTTGACTCTCTCCCTCCCTCTCTCTTTGACTCTCTCCCTCCCTCTCTCTTTGACTCTCCCCCTCTCTCTTTGACTCTCCCCCTCCCTCGCTCTTTGACTCTCCCCCTCTCTCTTTGACTCTCTCCCTCCCTCTCTCTTTGACACTCCCCCTCTCTCTCTTTTTAACTCTCCCCCTCCGTCTATCTATTTGATTATCTCTCTCTCTTTGTCTCTCTCTCTATGTCTCTCTCTCTTTGACTCTCTCTCTCTATCTCTCTCTCTTTGTCTCTCTATCTCTCTCTTTGTCTCTCTCTCTATCTTTTGTCTCTCTCTCTCTCTCTCAATTCAATTCAATTTGCTTTATTGACATGACATAACAATGTACATATTGCCAAAGCTTATTGTAGATATTTACAATATAAAAATAAAAATGAGAATCAAAATTGTCAACGGGACAACAGTAACAACGATAACCAAGGGTCAAAATAACCATAAATTGAACAATAACAATAAGCATACAGTAGAGTACATGTGCAGGTTGATTGATCTGTCAGACACTATCCCTCATCTTATGGCAGGCAGCAATATAGTGCGCTGCCAACCCACAGCTCTCTGCATCCTCCCCCAACAGGACGGGTTAGCCTACTCTCATCGAGAGGTCTTTGAAACCTTGAATAAGGGTTTCAAATTTGGTGAAATGACATTCTAATTGTTTTATATTTTTGATATGTTATCAGATAATGCAGCTACGTCTCTCTTACTCTCTCTCTCTCTGTCACTCTCTCACTCTGTTTTGTTTTTATGGGTGTGAAAGAATTCTCCTGGCACCAGTGGTTAAGGGCGGAGAAAGAGGTGGAGACAGAGAGGAAGTTTTACTTATAAACACTTCCTTCAGTAAATCATAAGGGTGATGGGCCTGAACCAAATGCCGTGTCGTTATAATATGTTAAGGGTGACTGGGCCTGAATTCAACTAGTTAGTTCACTTGGGTTCAGCTAGCTAGTTCACTTGGGTTCAGCTAGCTAGTTCACTTGGGTTCAGCTAGCTAGCTCACAGGTTCAGCTAGTTAGTTCACTTGGGTTCAGCTAGCTAGTTCACTTGGGTTCAGCTAGTTAGTTCACTTGGGTTCAGCTAGCTAGTTCACAGGTTCAGCTAGTTAGTTCACTTGGTTCAGCTAGTTAGTTCACTTGGGTTCAGCTAGTTAGTTCACTTAGGCTCAGATAGTTAGTTCACAAGTTTAGCTAGTTAGTTCACTTGGGTTCAGCTAGCTAGTTCACTTGAGTTCTCTCAACTTGACGGAGACAAAAACTCAGACCTGTCATCGTTATCAATGGAACTAAACGCCTACTCCCTCTTTCCGTTCTCTCGATCTGTCTCTTTCTCTCTCGCTCACTCCCACTTTCTCCTTCTCATTCTCCCTCTCACCTTCTTTCTGTTCCTTCCTTCCTTCCTCTCTCCCTTCCTTTCTTCCTTACTCTCCCTTCCTTTCTCTCCCTCCCTCCCTCCCTCCCTCTCCCTCCCTTATTCTCCCTTACTCTTCCTCCCTCCCTTCCTTTCCCTCCCTCCCTCTCCCTTATTAATCTTCCCTTCCTCTCCCTTCATCTCTCTCCCTCCCACACTCTCCCCTCTTCTGAGTTACAAATCATCAACTAAATGATCCCTCATTCACTAAGTCAAATTTAGGTTACTTTCTGGCCTGGGCCATTGAGATATAAAAGAGGTATTAATGACTCACAGTAATTGTTGGCTTTGCATGTGTTGTGTCTCTGTGGCTGCATTTACACAGGCAGCCCAATTCGGATATTTTTTCCCAATAATTGGACTTTTGATCAATCACATCAGATCTGTTTACATCTGATCTGTTTACATCAGATCTTTCAAAATACCAATTATTGAAAGAAAGATCTGAATTGGACTGCCTGTGTAAACTCAGCCTGTGTGTGTCACCATGGGCGGCCAGATACAGTAGGAGAAGCAGTTATTGTAATTTGAAAGTTCACCTTTTCTCCTTTTTCCACTTGTTTGATTGTAATTTCAGTACATTTTCAGTTTTTCAAACCTTTAAAAGAACTCATCCAACTATGAAATGTAGTAATGTCTGATCCCCCTCACCCGATCACTGATGAAATTCTATTTACCTTTGTGGGATTTTAGTACATGTTAAGCACTGAGTCTCATGTAATTTTAGTGAGTAGTGACGTAGTGACGGAGACATAGAGAATGTTCCTGAGAGGTAGAGAACAGAGACAGCTCCATAGTGAGTAGTGACTGAACCATTGAGAATGTTCTAGAAAGGTAGAGAACAGGTAATTAATCAAGCTGACAGAGGCGTGGCTGATCATTAAGGAGGGAGAGGTACAGGGGAATAATTGGGGTTACGTTCACAAGCTCTCTTTGTACCAACCATTTCTAAAGCGACAGAATGTTCCACAGAAACAATTAGGAAGCATGCTCTGTTATTTCTGCCTGAGTAGTCAAGCGCTAGTTTCAGTGTGTGTGTGTGTGTACGATCTCTCTCGCTCCCACTGACACACCCACAAAGGAAAAGTGAGTAGGTAAGTAGGATATTTATTAAAATATTTGTCACTTGCTTCGTAAACAACAGATGTAGACTAACAGTGAAATGTTTACTTATGGGTCTTTCCCAACAACGCAGAAATAAAGGAAATAGAGAAATAATAGAAAAGTTAAACACGTAACAATAAAAGTAATAATAAACACACAATGAGTAACGATAACTTGGCTATAAACTGGGTACCAGTAGAGTCCATGTGCAGGGGTATGAGGTAATAACCTGGCTATAAACACTAGGTACCAGTAGAGTCCATGTGCAGGGGTATGAGGTAATAACCTCACTATAAACACTGGGTACCAGTAGAGTCCATGTGCAGGGGTATGAGGTAATAACCTGGCTATAAACACTAGGTACCAGTAGAGTCCATGTGCAGGGGTATGAGGTAATAACCTGGCTATAAACTGGTACCAGTAGAGTCCATGTGCAGGGGTATGAGGTAATAACCTGGCTATAAACTGGGTACCAGTAGAGTTGATGTGCAGGGGTATGAGGTAATAACCTCACTATAAACTGGGTACCAGTAGAGTCCATGTGCAGGGGTATGAGGTAATAACCTCACTATAAACACTGGGTATCAGTAGAGTCCATGTGCAGGGGTATGAGGTAATAACTCACTAAAACTGGGTACCAGTAGCGTGCCAGGGGTAGAGTAATAACCATGGGTACCAGTAGAGTCCATGTGCAGGGGTACGAGGTAATAACTTGGCTATAAACTGGGTACCAGTAGAGTGCATGTGCAGGGGTACGAGGTAATAACCTGGCTATAAACAGGGTACCAGTAGAGTTGATGTGCAGGGGTATGAGGTAATAACCTGGCTATAAACACTGGGTACCAGTAGAGCTGATGTGCAGGGGTACGAGATAATAACCTGGCTATAAACACTGGGTACCAGTAGAGTTGATGTGCAGGGTACGAGGTAATAACCTGGCTATAAACACTGGGTACCAGTAGAGTTGATGTGCAGGGTACGAGGTAATAACCTGGCTATAAACACTGGGTACCAGTAGAGTCCATGTGCAGAGGTACGAGGTAATAACTTGGCTATAAACACAGGGTACCAGTACCTTAGTTGATGTGCAGGGGTACGAGGTAATAACCTGGCTATAAACACTGGGTACCAGTAGAGTCCATGTGCAGGGGTAATAACATAAACACTGGTACCAGTAGAGTCCATGTGCAGGGGTATGAGCCTGGCTATAAACACTGGGTCCCAGTAGAGTCCATGTGCAGGGGTACAAGGTAATAACTTGGCTATATACACAGGATACCAGTAGAGTTGATGTGCAGGGGTACGAGGTAATAACTTGGCTATAAACACAGGGTTCCAGTACCTAGTTGATGTGCAGGGGTACGAGAAAATAACATGGCTATATACACGGGGTACCAGTACCTAGTTGATGTGCAGGGGTACGAGGTAATAACTTGGCTATAAACACAGGGTTCCAGTACCTAGTCGATGTGCAGGGGTACGAGAAAATAACATGGCTATATACACGGGGTACCAGTACCTAGTTGATGTGCAGGGGTACGAGGTAATAACTTGGCTACAAACACAGGGTTCCAGTACCTAGTCGATGTGCAGGGGTACAAGATAATAACATGGCTATATACATGGGGTACCAGTACCTAGTTGATGTGCAGGGGTACGAGGTAATAACTTGGCTATATACACATGGTACCAGTACCAAGTCGATGTGCAGGGGTACGAGGTAGTTGAGGTAGATATGTACATATAACTAGCAATAAAGTGACAGATCAGATAATAAACAGTAGCAGCAGCATATGTGACGAGTCCAAAAAAGTTAGTGTAAAAAGGATCAATGCAGATAGTCTGGGTAGTTACTTGGTTAATTAACTAACTGCAGTCAAATGGCTTGGTGCATCAGTACCGCTTGTCGTGCAGTAGCAGCGAAAACAGTCTATGAATTGGGAAGCTGAAGTCTTTCTTTAGAGCCTTCCTTTGACACCGCCCGGAAAAGAGGTCCTGGATGGCAGGAAGCTAAGCCCTGGTAAAGAGGTCCTGGATGGCAGGAAGCTAAGCCCTGGTAAAGAGGTCCTGGATGGCAGGAAGCTAAGCCCTGGTAAAGAGGTCCTGGATGGCAGGAAGCTAAGCCCTGGTAAAGAGGTCACGGATGGCAGGAAGGCTAAGCCCTGAAAGAGGTCCTGGATGGCAGGAAGCTAAGCCCTGTTAAAGAGGTCCTGGATGGCAGGAAGCTAAGCCTTGGTAAAGAGGTCCTGGATGGCAGGAAGCTAAGCCTTGGTAAAAAGGTCCTGGATGGCAGGAAGCTAAGCCTTGGTAAAGAGGTCCTGGATGGCAGGGAGCTAAGCCTTGAGTCCGGATGCTAAGCAGTTGGCATACCAAGCAGTTGCCATACCAATCAGTTGCCATACCAATCAGTTGCCATACCAATCAGTTGCCATACCAATCAGTTGCCATATTAAGCAGTTGCCATACCAATCAGTTGCCATACCAATCAGTTGCCATACTAAGCAGTTGCCATACCAATCAGTTGCCATACCAAGCAGTTGCCATACCAAGCAGTTGCCATACCAAGCAGTTGCCATACCAAGCAGTTGCCATACCAAGCAGTTGCCATACCAATCAGTTGCCATACCAATCAGTTGCCATATTAAGCCCATACCAATCAGTTGCCATACCAATCAGTTGCCATACTAAGCAGTTGCCATACCAATCAGTTGCCATACCAAGCAGTTGCCATACCAAGCAGTTGCCATACCAAGCAGTTGCCATACCAAGCAGTTGCCATACCAAGCAGTTGCCATACCAAGCAGTTGCCATACTAAGCAGTTGCCATACTAAGCAGTTGCCATACTAAGCAGTTGCCATACCAAGCAATTGCCATGCCAAGCAGTTGCCATACCAATCAGTTGCCATGCCAAGCAGTTGCCATACTAAGCAGTTGCCATACTAAGCAGTTGCCATACTAAGCAGTTGCCATACTAAGCAGTGCCATACCAATCAGTTGCCATACCAATCAGTTGCCATACTAAGCAGTTGCCATACCAATCAGTTGCCATACCAAGCAGTTGCAAGCAGTTGCCATACCAAGCAGTTGCCATACCAATCAGTTGCCATACCAATCAGTTGCCATACCAATCAGTTGCCATACCAAGCAGTTGCCATACCAAGCAGTTGCCATACCAAGCAGTTGCCATACCAAGCAGTTGCCATACTAAGCAGTTGCCATACTAAGCAGTTGCCATACTAAGCAGTTGCCATACTAAGCAGTTGCCATACCAAGCAATTGCCATGCCAAGCAGTTGCCATACCAATCAGTTGCCATGCCAAGCAGTTGCCATACTAAGCAGTTGCCATACTAAGCAGTTGCCATACTAAGCAGTTGCCATACTAAGCAGTGCCATACCAATCAGTTGCCATACTAAGCAGTTGCCATGCCAAGCAGTTGCCTTATCAATGCATGATGCAGCCAATCAAGATGGTGCAGCTGTAGAACATTTTGAGGATCTGAGGGCCTACTGGACTACTGGACCACTGGACCACTGGCCCTCTGGCCCGCTGGTATACTGGACCACTGGACCACTGGTATACTAGACCACTGCTATACTGACCACTGAACCACTGGCATACTGGACCACTGGCATACTGGACCACTGGACCACTGGCATACTGGACCACTGGCATACTGGACCACTGGACCACTAGCATACTGGACCACTGGTATACTGGACCACTGGTTTACTGGACCACTGGCATACTGGACCACTGGTATACTGGACCACTGGCATACTGGACCACTGGCATACTGGACCACTGGCATGCTGGACCACTGGCATACTGGACCACTGGCATACTGGACCACTGGCATACTGTACCACTGGACCACTGGCATACTGGACCACTGGCATACTGGACCACTGGCATACTGGACCACTGGTATACTGGACCACTGGACCACTGGTATACTGGACCTCTGGACCACTGGTATACTGGACCACTGGTATACTGAACCACTGGACGACTGGACCACTGGCATACTCAAAAGAGCTTATACTGTAGAATTCTGTGTGTGTGTGTGCGTGTGTGTGTGCGTATGTGTGTGTGTGTGTGTGTGTGCATGTCTGTCCCTGTCTGTTTGTTTGAGAGTGTGTGTGTGCGCGTGTGTGTGTGCGTGTGTAAGTGCGTATGTGTGTGTGTGTGTACATGTCTGTCCCTGTCTGTTTGTTTGAGAGTGTGTGTGTGTGTGCAGGTAGAAAGGCGTTGTACACCTGGAGACGACATGTAGGCCCATACACACTGCTGTGGACGTGGTGGGTGTGAAATTCTGCAGTCATCATGAAAATGAAGGGTGGAGAGAAGTATGAGAACTCCACTTCTTTATTCCTCCCAGACACACTCATATAGCACAATCAGCCCAATGGTATACACACACGCACACAGGCACGCACACACGCATGCACGCACACGCACACACACACACACACACACACACACACACACACACACACACACACACACACACACACACACACACACACACACAGAAGAATAAGTCACTGTCAAGGGAAGGGGGTCCCCACAAGAATAAGTGTTGACAGTCACAGTCTAGATGTCAGGGTTAGAAAGCTCTGTGTTTCTCTGTTGATGTAAACTTTGGCTGCGTGTCATTTTGCACCTGGTTTTTATTTGTGTTTATTTATGAACTGCTCTGAAAATCAACCCCCACTCCCCTCCCAAATTTGTCCAATCACACACACACACATGCGCACGCGCACGCACACACACACACACACACACACACACACACACACACACACACACACACACACACAGATGACATTTTACAAGCAATTTCCTCATTACAGTGGCTGCTGTTTGTCTAATAAACCAGGATGGAAACGAGGTGAAAATAGAGGGACTTCTAACCACTCTAAACCAGGATGGAAACGAGGTGAAAATAGAGGGACTTCTAACCACTCTCTCTCTCACCCAATTTGAGTCTGTTTCTATTTTATTTGAGCTGTTTTCAAATTGAGACGTTGAAACTAGGGGTGTGCCGAAATGACCATACTCAAATTCAGTGGCGATTTTAGCATGTAAATCTCGGTGAGGCAAAAACTGTATTTAAAAAAATGATGCATGCCAGCAAAGCCACTACAAAACACAACACAACACTAAACAATGCATGAATTGGACAATAACGGTGACAAACGGTGCCCACAAACTGTTAGGGCCGACATAAAACTGTCCCAACAGCAGAGCTTTCTTTTCAGCACCATGGAGTGAATCCTTACCACAGCTACACCTGGCTATCAGTGGAGCCTTGTCTGGCAGCAAAACAGTTCATTCAGCCTCATTTACTGCCTTTTAAAAAACATAGCAGATATGGCTGACTTGCTTAAACAAATGGGGTTTCTACTGACAAATGAGATCTACAAACTATGGCATAAGGGAACGACAAGTGGATAAGAGGCAATCCGTAATTTCAATTAAGACATTAAATGAACGAGCTAGGACGGACATAGTCCGCTTAACTATTTGTCATTACATAGGCTGTTCTTACAGTATTCTCCTTGTACATCAAGTCAGAACTGTAGGATAAATAAAGGGGGCATATAAGCAGACAACAAAGCTCTTACAATATTCAATGATTACATTTCTCTTAAACAGGCTATAGGCTACATGTGCATCACCAAGTCAGAACAGTTGGCTGAATTATGAGGGAAGAAATGGACCAATTTATTAGTGTGAGGCACATGGGCTTCTAACAGCTTACTCCAAAACATACACTTAGTATTACTTTCTTTGCTACAGTAAACAGATCTCCCTGTCAAATTACTTAATTTATACAGCAGCATACAAAACATTTTACTCATCTTGTTGTGCTGTGCTCACTAGAACAGGAAGTTGGCGTGCCGGTTCTTCTTATGGGCTCTAGAAATAGTGGAATTCCTGAAGTGGAATTCCTGAAGTGGAATTCCTGAAGTGGAATTCCTGAAGTGGAATTCCTGAAGTGGAATTCCTGAAGTGGAATTCCGAGTTGGATGACCGTTCAAAATTATTTTCCAGCCTCCTGGGTGGCGCAGTGGTTGAGGGCACTGTACTGTACTGCAGCGCCAGCTGTACCACCAGAGACTCTGGGTTCGTGCCCAGGCTCTGTCGTAACCGGCCGCGACCGGAAGGTCTGTGGGGCAACGCACAATTGGCCAAGTGTCGTCCGGGTTAGGGAGGGCTTGGCCAGTAGGGATATCCTTGTCTCATCGCACACCGGTGCAGTTTGTCTAACCAAGGTTGCCTGGTGCACTGTGTTTCCTCTGACACATTGGTGCTTCCCGGTTGGATGCGCTGTGTTAAGAAGCAGTGCGGCTTGGTTGGGTTGTGTATCGGATGACTTTCAACCTTCGTCTCTCCCGAGCCCGTACGGGCGTTGTAGCAATGAGACAAGATAGTAGCTACTAAAAACAATTGGATACCATGAAAAAGGGGTACGATTTTTAAAAAGATATAATCATTTTCCCTATTTTCCTAGTCGGAGCTAGTTTTATCCGAGTTCCCAGTTGTCTTGAACTCACTGAGGTCTGAGATTTCCCAGTTCAAGTTTCCAGTTGTTTTGAACTCACTGAGTGAGGTCTGAGATTTCCCAGTTCAAGTTTCCAGTTGTTTTGAAGGAAGAAGTCATGACGTGCCCTTTTTCGAGGTATCCAATTGATAGTTACAATCTTGTCTCATCGCTGCAACTTGGACTTGTTCAAAGATGAGAGCCTGCTTCTTGACACACTGCTTGCTTAATCCGGAAGCCAGCTGCACCAATGAGCCAGAGGAAACACTGTCGAACTGACGACCGAAGTCAGTATGCAGGCGCCCGGCCCGCCAAACCCTCCCCTAACCCAGACGACACTGGCCCAATTGTGCGCCACCTCAAGGGGCTTCCGGTCACAGCCTGTGATCGAACCCGGGGCTGCAGTGGGGTCGTAGCACTCATTTTTGAATTTGAGAACCAACTTGTTGTGAAATGCTCAATGGCCAATGAGCACCGATACGTTTACCCATAATTTATCTTCATATGACAGGGATTGAAAATGATTTGCCAGCAGATTGCTGACTTGATGCATGATGATGACTGCATGTCTAGCTTGTTAGCTAAGATTTTGAATGTATGATGTTGACATGATCAGACCATTCCAAGCTACGGTAGATATAACGTGATTTGACGTCATTTTATCTGTGGCCAATGACCTTGAGCCTTCTTGGATGGGCACTTCTAATGTAACTCTATGGCAGCAGATCAAATCAAAATCAAACATTTGTACATGCAGGTAGGGGTAAATCAACAAAAAAATAAATGAAGGGGGTGTCAACGTAAATAGCTCAGCTGCCATTTGATAATTGTCCAGCAGTCTCATGGCTTGGGGATAGAAGTTGTTAAGGAGCCTTTTGGTCCTAGACTTGTCTTGGCGCTCTGGTACCACTTGCCGTGCGGTAGCAGAGAGAACAGTCTATGACTTGGGTGACTGGAGTCTTTGACAATTTTGGGGGCTTTCCTCTGACACCGCCTAGTATATAGGTCCTGGATGGCAGGAAGCTTGGCCCCAGTGATGTACTGGGCCGTACGCACTACATTCTGTAGCACCTTATGGTCAGATGCCGAGCTGTTGCCATACCAGGCTGTGAAGCAACCGGCCAGGATGCTCTCGATGGTGCAGCTGTAGAACTTTTTGAGGATCTGGAGACCCATGCCAAATCTTTCAGTCTCCTGAAGGGGAAAAGGTGTCCCGCCCTCTTTACGACTGTCTTGGTGTGTTTGGACCATGATAGTTAGTTGGTGATGTGGACACCAATGAACTTGAAACTCTCAACCCGCTCCACTACAGTCCTGTCGATGTTAATCGGAGCCTGTTCAGCCCGCCTTTTCCTGTAGTCCACGATCAGCTCCTTTGTCTTGCTCACATTGAGGGAGAGGCTGTTGTCCTGGCACCACACTGCCAGGTCTCTGACCTGCTCCCAATAAGCTGTCTCATCATTGTCGGTGATCAGGCCTACCACTGTTGTGTTGTCAGCAAACTTAATGACGATGTTGCAGTCGTGTTAGGCCACGCAGTCATGGGTGAACAGGGAGTACAGGAGGGGACTAAGCACATACCCCTGAGGGGCCCAAGTGTTGAGGATCAGCGAGGTAGATGTGTTGTTGCCTACCCTTACCACCTGGGGGCGGCCAGTCAGGAAGTCCAGGATCCAGTTGCAGAGGGAGGTGTTTAGTCCCAGAGTCCTTAGCTGAGTGATGAGCTTCGTGGGCACTATGGTGTTGAACGTTGAGCTGTAGTCAATAAACAGCATTCTCACATAGGTGTTCAGTTGTACAGGTGAAAAAGGGCGATGTGGAATGCGATTGAGATTCCGTCATCTGTGGATCTGTTGGGGCTGTATGCAAATTGGAGTGGGTCTAGAGTGTCCAGGAGGATGCTGTTGATGTGAGCCAGGACCAGCTTTTCAAAGCCCTTCATTGCTACAGATGTGAGTGCTACGGGACAGTAATCATTTAGGCAGGTTACCTTCACTTCCTTGGGCACAGGGACTATGGTGGTCTGCTTGAAACATGTACAGTTGAAGTCGGAAGTTTACAGGCACTAAGGTTGGAGTCATTAAAACTTGTTTTTCAACCACTCCACACATTTCTTGTTAACAAACTATAGTTTCTGAGTGGTATGACGGCTGCGTGGTCCCTTGGTGTTTAAACTAGCGGACTATTGTTTATACAGATGAACGTGGTACCTTCAGGTGTTTGGAAATTGCTCCCAAGGATCAACCAGACTCGTGGAGGTCTATAATTTTTCTCTGAGGTCTTGCTGATTTCTTTTGATTTTCCCATGATGTCAAGCAAAGAGGCACTGCGTTTGAAGGTAGGCCTTGAAATACATTCACAGGTACACCTCCAATTGACTTAAATGATGTCAATTAGCCTATCAGAAACTTCTAAAGCCATGACATAATTTTCTGGAATTTTCCAGAGAGAGAGAGAGAGAGAGAGAGAGAGAGAGAGAGAGAGAGAGAGAGATATAACTACAGTTTATCCTGGAGTTTCCGTTCAGTGTAGAGAACTCTTGCTTTTACAGCTGGGTCTGTCTGACTGCCTGTCTGTCTCACCTCTGGTCGGTCTGTCTCAACCTCTGGTCTGTCTCCCCCTGGTCTGTCTCCCCCTGGTCTGTCTGACTCCCCCCCTGGTCTGTCTGTCTCCCCCCCCTGGTCTGTCTGTCTCTCCCTGGTCTGTCTCCCCCTGGTCTGTCTGTCTCACCCCTGGTCTGTCTGTCTCACCCTGATCTGTCTGTCTCCCCCCCCCCTGGTCTGTTTGTCTCACCCTGGTCTGTCTGTCTCCCCCCTTCGTCTGTCTCCCCCTGGTCTGTCTCCCCCTGGTCTGTCTCCCCCTGGTCTGTTTGTCTCCCCCTGGTCTGTCTGTCTCACCCCTGGTCTGTCTGTCTCCCCCCTTCGTCTGTCTCCCCCTGGTCTGTCTCCCCCTGGTCTGTTTGTCTCCCCTGGTCTGTTTGTCTCCCCCTGGTCTGTTTGTCTCCCCCTGGTCTGTCTGTCTCTCCCCTGGTCTGTCTCCCCTGGTCTTCGTCTGTCTCCCCCCCTGGTCTGTCTCCCCTGGTCTGGTCTGTCTGTCTCCCCTGGTCTGTCTCCCCCTGGTCTGTCTTCTGTCTGTCTCCCCCTGTCGTCTGTCTCCCCCTGGTCTGTTTGTCTCCCCCTGTCTGGTCTGTTTGTCTCCCCCCTGGTCTGTTTGTCTCCCGTCCCCCTGGTCTGTCTGTCTCCCCTGGTCTGTCTCTCCCCTGGTCTCGTCTGTCTCCCCCTGGTCTGTTCATCTGTGTCCCCTGGTCTGTCTCCCCCTGTTGGTCTGTTTGTCTCCCCCCTGGTCTGTTTGTCTCCCCCTGGTCTGTCTCCCCCTTGGTCTGTTTGTCTCCCCCTGGTCTGTTTGTCTCCCCTGGTCTGTTTGTCTCCCCTGGTCTGTCTGTCTCCCCCTGGTCTGTCTCCCCCTGGTCTGTTTGTCTCCCCCTCCCCCTGGTCTGTCTCCCCCTGGTCTGTCTGTCTCCCCCTGGTCTGTCTGTCTCCCCCCTGGTCTGTTTGTCTCCCCCTGGTCTGTTTGTCTCTCCCTGGTCTGTCTCCCCTGGTCTGTCTGTCTCCCCTGGTCTGTCTCCCCCTGGTCTGTGGTCTGTTTGTCTCCCCTGGTCTGTTTGTCTCCCCTGGTCTGTTTGTCTCCCCCTGGTCTGTTTGTCTCTCCCTGGTCTGTCTCCCCCTGGTCTGTCTCCCCCTGGTCTGTCTGTCTGTCCCCCCCTGGTCTGTCTCCCCCCTGGTCTGCCTGTCTCCCCCCTGGTCTGTCTCCCCCTGGTCTGTTTGTCTCCCCCTGGTCTGTTTGTCTCTCCCTGGTCTGTCTCCCCCTGGTCTGTCTGTCTCCCCCTGGTCTGTCTCCCCCTGGTCTGTTTGTCTCCCCCTGGTCTGTCTGGTCTGTCTGTCCCTGGTCTGTCTGTCTCCCCCCCTGGTCTGTCTGTCTCCCCCTGGTCTGTCTGGTCTGTTTGTCTCCCCCTGGTCTGTTTGTCCCCCTGGTCTGTTTGTCTCCCCCCTGGTCTGTTTTCTGTTTCCCCCTGGTCTGTTTGTCTGTTTGTCTCCCCTGGTCTGTCTGTCTCCCCTGGTCTGTCTGGTCTGTCTCCCCTGGTCTGTCTGTCTCCCCCTGGTCTGTCTGTCTCCCCCTGGTCTGTCTGTCTCCCCTGTCGTCTGTCTCCCCCTGGTCTGTCTCCCCCTGGTCTGTTTGTCTCCCCCTGGTCTGTTTGTCTGTCTCCCCTGGTCTGTCTGTCTCCCCTGGTCTGTCTCCCCCTGGTCTGTTTGTCTCCCCTGGTCTGTTTGTCTCCCCCTGGTCTGTTTGTCTCCCCCTGGTCTGTCTGTCTCCCCCCCCTGGTCTGTTTGTCTCCCCTGGTCTGTTTGTCTCCCCCTGGTCTGTTTGTCTCCCCCTGGTCTGTTTGTCTTCCCCTGGTCTGTTTGTCTCCCCCTGGTCTGTCTGTCTCCCTGTTTGTCTCCCCCTGGTCTGTTTGTCTCCCCCTGGTCTGTCTGTCTCCCCCCCCTGGTCTGTCTCCCCCTGGTCTGTCTCCCCCCCCCTGGTCTGTTTGTCTCCCCCTGGTCTGTGTTCACCCTCTGATCTACTTCACTCTGTTTAATTGCCCTGATTTAATCACCACTGTGGGAGATGACAGGGGCCATATGTCAAACACACACATACAGTATATAATGAATATGAATTGGGTGGGTTGAGATGATTAAATATAAAAACACTAAACCTCTCTCTAAAAGCTTCACTTATTCAACAGTTTTACATGAAGATTACTAGATTACTAAATAGATTACTAAATAGATTACTAAATAGATTACTAAGAAAAGCTCATCCATTGCTTTTGCCTTTGTGCAGATTGTCTCATTTTCGATGAATTGAAAATGATACTTTTTTCAAAGTATCTCTCTTTTTCAAACAAACATTGCAGAGCTGGCTAAAATGTCAATTTCCTCCCCTGAAATGATAGAACAAATATGACAACAAATATTATGGCTGAACTCAAATGTGCTGGTTGAGAAAATACCTGTATTTATGGGAAATATTTGATAAGGGTATTTTGTTCTTAAATGATATTGTAAATGGGAATGGTAGAGTTATGTCCTTCATTGAGTTATCAGAATTGTACGGCAAGGTCTGTTCAATCCAATATTTACAAGCATTTGATTACAGCATTACCCCAACACTGGAGGAGACAGGTGGCAGTAGGAGGAGGTAGGGAACTGGTCTGTCTGCCCAATATAAAGGATCAAAACTGGAGGAGACAGGTGGCAGTAGGAGGAGGTAGGGAACTGGTCTGTCTGCCCATTATAAAGGATCAAAACTGGAGGAGACAGGGAACTGGTCTGTCTGCCCAATATAAAGGATCTAAACTGGAGGAGACAGGTGGCAGTAGGAGGAGGTAGGGAACTGGTCTGTCTGCCCAATATAAAGGATCAAAACTGGAGGAGACAGGTGGCAGTAGGAGGAGGTAGGGAACTGGTCTGTCTGCCCAATATAAAGGATCAAAACTGGAGGAGACAGGGAACTGGTCTGTCTGCCCAATATAAAGGATCAAAACTGGAGGAGACAGGTGGCAGTAGGAGGAGGGAACTGGTCTGTCTGCCCAATATAAAGGATCTAAACTGGAGGAGACAGGTGGCAGTAGGAGGAGGGAACTGGTCTGTCTGCCCAATATAAAGGATCAAAACTGGCAAAGGAATAAAAACAGCATAAATAGGAAAGTACACCAGTTTCATATGAAGACCAGGATATTTACAGCTGTGCCATACAGATTGAAAAATAGTTGGGAAGAGATTTTTGATGTACCGGTTCCATGGTACAGTGTCTATGAGTTGATATATAAAACGATGCAAGATTCAATAAATTTTTTAATTATTATATAGAATTCTTGCCACCAACAAAATATTGAATATTTGGGGCATACAATCATCGAAGCTCTGCAGATTTTGTTGTGAGGATACAGAATCAATAGACCATTTATTTTTGGTATTGCCCTCAGGTAGCCTGTTTCTGGTCTCAGGTTCAGGAATGGCTGAAAACACATAGCATTGATCTAAAATTGACCCTAGAAATAGTACTCATAGTAAAAGTATTAATTAATATAGTATTAATTAATGTTGGGAGATCTGGAGAGACCGGGTCAGTCAATTACTAATATATTAATACTCATAGTAAAAGTATTAATCTTCAACTCGCAATCTGTGGATTCTATTCGATTAGATAGATTGAAATTGTATTTTAAGCTTCACATCATAGTTGAACGATATACTGTGCATAGAAATCCGAGGAGGTTGGCCAGCAGAGATAGGTGGGAGGGGCTGAGGGAAGCTGAGGGTTGGGATGTGGAACTGGAGACAGGTGGGAGGGGCTGAGGGAAGCTGAGGGTTGGGATGTGGAATTGGAGACAGGTGGGAGGGGGCTGAGGGAAGCTGAGGGTTGGGATGAGGAACTGGAGACAGGTGGGAGGGGCTGAGGGAAGCTGAGGGTTGGGATGTGGAATTGGAAAACAGGTGGGAGGGGCTGAGGGTTGGGATGAGGAACTGGAGACAGGTGGGAGGGGCTGAGGGTGGGAAGCTGAGGGTTGGGATGTGGAACTGGAGACAGGTGGGAGGGGCTGAGGGTTGGGATGAGGAACTGGAGACAGGTGGGAGGGGCTGAGGGAAGCTGAGGGTTGGGATGTGGAATTGGAAAAACAGGTGGGAGGGGCTGAGGGTTGGGATGAGGAACTGGAGACAGGTGGGAGGGGCTGAGGGAAGCTGAGGGTTGGGATGTGGAATTGGAAAAACAGGTGGAAGGGGCTGAGGGAAGTTGAGGGTTAAGATGAGGAACTGGAGACAGGTGGGAGGGACTGAGGGAAGCTGAGGGTTGGGATGTGGAATTGGAAAAACAGGTGGGAGGGGCTGAGGGTTGGGATGAGGAACTGGAGACAAGTGGGAGGGGAGTTTTTTATTTGACCTTTATTTAACTAGGCAAGTCAGTTAAGAACAAATTCTTATTTACGATGACGGCCTGCCCCGGACAATCCCGGACGACGCTGGGACAATTGTGCGCCACCCTGTGGGACTCCCAATCACGGCCGGTGATTGTCTGATACAGCCTGGATACATGCACTCAAACACATTCAGTTGGGCTGTTATGATTTTTGTCGTCCTTGATATCTTTAGTTTTTGTATTGTTGTTTTATGTTTTCCTTTGTCTTTGTCTCTTTTCTCTTTTGTTCATTTTCTTGGTTATGGGGGGACTGTGGGGGTCTTGGAGGGCTGATGCCTGGCGGTTGGGAGCTTGGGCCAGGGGCTAATCGATCGCTGGTCCGGGTCCCCGTTTGTGACCTTGTGGTAGATCTGTCAACGTGCCCTTGACCAGGGCATTGACCCTGGTTGCTTCTGTGTGTCGCTCCGGATGGGAGTCTGTTAGATGACTAATGTGATGTAGTTGTCGAGCGGCTTCACTGCAAGTAGATTGGATGTTTAATTATTCAATACATTTAAAAAAAAAATATGTAATAACTCACACACCATACAGCAAACCTAGACCAGGGCTTCCCAAACTCTTTCACTCGGGGGCCCCCTTCCAGCATGTGGGAACATCCTGCGCCCCCCCCCTGCACACCCACCACATATATGTCTATGGACACATGCACTGTTGCAAAGAAAATGTTGCAGTTTTAAAGCTAATTTTCTCTCCTTCCTTCCTTCCTTCCTTCCTTCCTTCCTTCCTTCCTTCCTTCCTTCCTTCCTTCCTTCCTTCCTTCCTCTCCTTCCTCTCTTCCTCAATTCCTCTCACCTCTCCTTCCACACTCACCCTTTCACTCCTTCCTTCCTCCTCTCTCTCTTCCTCCACTCCTCTCACCCCACACTCACCCCTTCACTCCTTCCTTCCTCCTCTCCTCTCTTCCTCCACTCCTCTCACCCCACACTCACCCCTTCACTCCTTCCTTCCTCCTCTCCTCTCTTCCTCCACTCCTCTCACCCCACACTCACCCCTTCACTCCTTCCTTCCTCCTCTCCTCTCTTCCTCCACTCCTTCACCCCACACTCACCCCTTCACTCCTTCCTTCCTCCTCTCCTTTCTTCCTCCACTCCTCTCACCCCACACTCACCCCTTCACTCCTTCCTTCCTCCTCTCCTCTCTTCCTCCACTCCTCTCACCCCATACTCACCCCTTCCTTTCCCCTTTCCTCACCTATCCTTTCTTTTCATCTTCCCTCTCTGCTCGTCATCCCCAACCTTTTCCCATTTCGTATTCCTCATCTACCAGTCACATTCTCTCCTCTACTCCCCCTCTTGCACCTGGCCTTCTCCTCCCTCTCTCCCCCTCTCCCCTCCTCCCTAAATACCACACATAAAACGATCAGCCAGGGTCGAAGGGTAGAGGGTTAACTGGAAAGGCCAGCTACTAATCAGTATTTGAAGGGCACTTGGAGTTCTTTCCCAAATTAATTTATGGCATAATTTAGTCAGAACAGGATAAAGAAAGAACTATGAGAGTCTCTCTCTCTCTCTCTCTCTCTCTCTCTCTCTCTCTCTCTCTCTCTCTCTCTCTGACTCAGTTAGGTGTGTTGTGATTCTCCAACATGAATATGCATTGTCCAGATTTTCTCCTCCCAAGCAATATGGAGCAGTACATTCTAAAGATAGATAATGAATACATTGGAGTTGAAAGTGATGCCGTCTTCCTTTGAAGGGAGCATAGCATCAAAGGCATTGCTGATTGGGTCAACTGGGCCGGACTGGAATGTATATTTAGCAGGCAGTGGAAATATAGACATATGCCACACACACACACACACACACGCACACACACGCACACACACACACACACACACACACACACACACACACACACACACACACACACACACACACACACACACACACACACACACACACACACACACACACGCGCACACACATCTTCATTCAGGGTCTGTGTTGTTTTTGATGTGTGGTGTTTAGACCGCATTGTTGCTGTTGTAGTGATATGTGTGCTCCAGACTAGGACTGTTACAGTGACCGTATTTCCACCACACCAGACTAGGGCTGTTACAGTGACCATATTACCACCAGACTAGGGCTGTTACAGTGACCATATTACCACCAGACTAGGGCTGTCATGGTGACCGTATTATCATCACACCAGACTAGGGCTGTTACAGTGACCATATTACCACCAGACTAGGACTGTTACAGTGACCATATTACCACCACACCAGACTAGGGCTGTTACAGTGACCATATTACCACCAGACTAGGGCTGTCATGGTGACCGTATTATCATCACACCAGACTAGGGCTGTCATGGTGACCGTATTTCCATCACACCACACTAGGGCTGTCATGGTGACCGTATTTCCATCACACCAGACTAGGGCTGTCATGGTGACTGTATTTCCATCACACCAGACTAGGGCTGTCATGGTGACCTTATTATCATCACACCAGACTAGGGCTGTTACAGTGACCATATTACCACCAGACTAGGACTGTTACAGTGACCATATTACCACCAGACTAGGGCTGTTACAGTGACCATATTACCACCAGACTAGGGCTGTTACAGTGACCATATTACCACCAGACTAGGACTGTTACAGTGACCATATTACCACCAGACTAGGGCTGTTACAGTGGCCATATTACCACCACACCAGACTAGGGCTGTTACAGGGACCGTATTACCACCACAGCAGACTAGGGCTGTTACAGGGACCGTATTACCACCAGACTAGAGCTGTCATGGTGACCGTATTACCACCACACCAGACTAGGGCTGTTACGGTGACCGTATTACCACCAGACTAGGGCTGTCATGGTGACCGTATTACCCCCAGACTAGGGCTGTTACAGTGACCGTATTACCACCACACCAGACTAGGGCTGTCATGGTGACCTTATTATCATCACACCAGACTAGGGCTGTTACAGTGACCATATTACCACCAGACTAGGACTGTTACAGTGACCATATTACCACCAGACTATGGCTGTTACAGTGACCATATTACCACCAGACTAGGGCTGTTACAGTGACCATATTACCACCAGACTAGGACTGTTACAGTGACCATATTACCACCAGACTAGGGCTGTTACAGTGACCATATTACCACCACACCAGACTAGGGCTGTTACAGGGACCATATTACCACCAGACTAGGGCTGTTACAGGGACCGTATTACCACCACAGCAGACTAGGGCTGTTACAGGGACCGTATTACCACCAGACTAGAGCTGTCATGGTGACCGTATTACCACCACACCAGACTAGGGCTGTTACGGTGACCGTATTACCACCAGACTAGGGCTGTCATGGTGACCGTATTACCCCCAGACTAGGGCTGTTACAGTGACCGTTTACCACCACACCAGACTAGGGCTGTCATGGTGACCGTATTACCACCAGACTAGGACTGTTACAGTGACCATATTACCACCAGACTAGGGCTGTTACAGTGACCATATTACCACCAGACTAGGGCTGTTACAGTGACCATATTACCACCAGACTAGGACTGTTACAGTGACCATATTACCACCACACCAGACTAGGGCTGTTACAGTGACCATATGACCACCAGACTAGGACTGTTACAGTGACCATATTACCACCACACCAGACTAGGGCTGTTACAGGTGACCATATTACCACCAGACTAGGGCTGTCATGGTGACCGTATTACCACCAGACTAGGGCTGTCATGGTGACCGTATTACCACCACACCAGACTAGGGCTGTCGTGGTGACCGTATTACCACCAGACTAGGGCTGTCATGGTGACCGTATAACCACCAGACTAGGGCTGTCGTGGTGACCGTATTACCACCAGACTAGGGCTGTCGTGGTGACCGTATTACCACCAGACTAGGGCTGTCATGGTGACCGTATTACCACCACACCAGACTAGGGCTGTCGTGGTGACCGTATTACCACCACACCAGACTAGGGCTGTCATGGTGACCGTATTACCACCACACCAGACTAGGGCTGTTACAGTGACCATATTACCACCAGACTAGGGCTGTCATGGTGACCGTATTACCCCAGACTAGGGCTGTTACAGTGACCATATTACCACCAGACTAGGGCTGTCGTGGTGACCGTATTACCACTATATTTTCCAGTGCTTGTCACATTGTGAAGGAGTGACTGTTGTAGTGTGTACAGACTGTGCAAAAACAAAGCACATGTCTTTCAAGATACTTTAAAACAAATCCTCATTAGAGTCTCATCATGCAGCCTTACAATGCATTAAACGTGTTAACATATAGCCAACGTTTGTAGAACAACTAAAGTTACATTAATAACTGGAAATGAAGCATATAGGAGGACCTATTTCTTTGTTAACCTCTCAACACGGAATAGTGTGTGCGCACTCCCTCAAATCGTTTGGAGAAAAAAAGCCTTCCTATTTTATTCAGCTTTGTTCCATTGTATTCTTCATACTATAAAATAATGCCACGGAATTGTAAGCGAATCGTGTCTGCTAAATGAACTAGTGTAGCCTACAGCCATTTGGCATAGGCAGATCAGGACCTAACATGAGGACAACTCAGAGTATGTTATTCTGTTCTGAAATAAACTACATTTTCTTCATTTCATGCTTCTTTAGACCTGTCTAAAATGAATAATGGATTGATTGTGAAGGTGTAGGCAATATATGACATGGATGTATTAGGTGTAGATGTTCCAAAGGTCTGCATCAGAGGATTGTAGGTTGTGTGTGGAAGCCAGGAGATGCTAAATGTTTTTATGTTAACCTTTAATTACTGTGAGACGGACTATTATTTCCTCTACAATCACCGGCTGACAAACTTTTGTGACCACCACAGCCCTATTCCAGAGACCCACAGGGTTTGAGGGGTGTTTGTTCCAGCCCAGCACTAACACACCTGACTCAACCAATCAGCTACTCATCAACACCTTGATTAGCTGAATCAGGTGTTGAATCAAGTGTGTTATGGCTGGAACAAAAGCCCCTACAACACCAGGAACTAAAGCTCATACAACACCAGGAACTAAAGCCATACAACACCAGGAACTAAAGCCCTACATCACCAG
>NC_056457.1:29632257-29642257 GCF_018296145.1 Oncorhynchus tshawytscha | reverse complement strand
TAATAACTTGGATATAAACTGGGTACCAGTAGAGTCCATGTGCAGGGTACGAGGTAATAACTTGGCTATAAACTGGGTACCAGTAGAGTTGATGTGCAGAGGTACGAGGTAATAACTTGGATATATAAACGGTGTACCAGTAGAGTCCATGTGCAGAGTGTCAGGAGGTAATAACTTGGCTATAAACTGGGTACCAGTAGAGTTGATGTGCAGAGGTGCGAGGTAATAACTTGGATATATAACGGTGTACCAGTAGAGTTGATGTGCAGAGGTACGAGGTAATGGTGGTACACTACATATCCAAAGTATGCGACATGCCTTCAAATTAGTGGATTCTGCTATTTCAGCCACACCCGTTTCTGACAGGTGTATAATATCGAGCACACAGCCATGCAATCTCCATAGACAGACATTGGCAGTAGAATAGCCTTACTGAAAAGCTCAGTGACTTTCAACAGTGGCACTTTCATAGGATGCCACCTTTCCAACAGGTCAGTTCATCAAATGTCTGCCCTGCTAGAGCTGCCCCAGTCAACTGTAGGTGCTGTTATTGTGAAGTGGAAAAATATAGGAGCAACAACGGCTTAGATGTGAAGTGGTAGGCCACAAAAGCTCACAGAACTGGATCGCTTCGTGCTGAAGTGTGTTGTGCTGAAGTGTGTTGTGCTGAAGTGTGTTGTGCTGAAGTGTGTTGTGCTGAAGTGTGTTGTGCTGAAGTGTGTTGTGCTGGAGTGTGTTGTGCTGGAGTGTGTTGTGCTGGAGTGTGTTGTGCTGAAGTGTGTTGTGCGTACATTGTCTGTCCTTGGTTGCAATACTCACTACCGAGTTCCAAACTGCCCCCGGAAGCATCATCAGCACAATAACTGTTTGTCGAGAGCTTCATGAAATGGGTTTCCATGGCCGAGCAGCTACACACAAGCGTAAGATCACCATGCACAACGCCAAATAACGACTGGAGTGGTGTAAAGCTCACTGCCATTCAGCTCTGGAGCAACGGAAATGCGTTCTCTTGAGTGATGAATCACTCTTTCCTATCTGGCAGTCCGACGGACAATTCTGGGTTTGGTGGATGCCAGGGAGAACGCGCCTGCCCGTATGCATAGTGCCCACTGTAAAGTTTGGCGGAGGCAGAATAATGGTCTGGTGCTGTTATTCATGGTTCAGGCCCCTTAGTTCCAGTGGAAAATCCTAACGCAGCTGCATACAATGACATTCTAGACGATTCTGTTTCCAAAAGGCCCTTTCCTGTTTCAGCATGACAATGCCCCTGTGCACAAAGCGAGGTCCGTACAGAATTGGTCTGTTGAGATCGGTGTGAACCGACTGAGCCAGGCCTAATCGCCCAACATCAGTGCCTGACCTCACTAATGCTCTAGTGGCTGAATGGAAGCAAGTCCCCGCAGCAAGTCCAACATCTAGTTGAAAGCCTTCCCAGAATAGTGGAGGCTGTTATAGCAGCAAAGGGGGGACCAACTCCATGTTAATGCCCATGCTTTTGAATGAGATGTTCGGAATAGCAGGTGTCCACATACTTTGGCCATGTAGTATGTACATATAGCTTGGAATAAAGTGACTAGGCAACAGGATAGACAATAAACAGTAACAACAGTGTCTGTGATGAATCAAAGAGGGTCAAGATAGGGCAGATAGTCCTGGTAACTATTTGGTTAACTATTGAACAGTTTTGTAGCTTTGGGGTAGAGTCTGTTCAGGGTCCCGTGGGTTCCATTTGGCTCTTCATTTTACACTGACGTTCCTGCTATCCAGCGTGCAAAGGCAACCGTTCTTCGGTAGCTCCGGCTTTGCTCCGCTAACGAGCTGTGCAGTGATGACGGGCACCTCTACAGACCTTAGTGTCACTAATAACTGCCAATGATGTCACAGAGATAATGATGGGGGACACGAGGGGACAGGGCGTGTGATCTCAAGCTTTTACACACTGATAATGTGGCTTGGCAGATATGTGTCATGGAAATCCTATTGGGGATCTTGAACCCCAAACATGACCTAACACCTAACAGACAGGAGTCAAAAAAAATAGGTTTAAAAAAACAAATAATAAATGAGGTTGTTGCTAGTTGTAAATCAGCCCCTTATTGAAGACCAGACCTCTTTTATTGAGATTATTTTATCTATTTATTTTCAACCAATCAAGCCTCGGTAGACCTCTCTTTGTAGGCCTGCAGTGCTTCATCAGGTTCTAAATCATTTTGGTACTCAAACTGTGGTATAAAAAATAAAAAAAGAAGATAAATTGTATTTGTTTTTTCTCACTTTAATGAACCACCGTTTCATGTTTACCCTTCACATAGATACTGTAGGTATGTATGATATTGGTTTGTTGTGATACATCAAAACACCCTGCGTTCTCTAAAGAACACAGATCTGGGGAAAACACAACAATCAGATCCTGTAGGGCCTCTGAGATCAATCAGCATCCTGTAGTACCTTAATCACAACTAATCATCTTCCTTAATCACCAAGCCTCCTGTAGAACCTTAGATATCAAAGCCTCCTGTAGAACCTTAATCACCAAGCCTCCTGTAGTACCTTAATCACCAAGCCTCCTGAACCTTAATCACCAAGCCTCTGTAGTACCTTAATCACCAAGCCTCCTGTAGTACCTTATCCTCCTGTAGTACCTTAATCAATCAGTACCTTAATCACCAAGCCTCCTGTAGTACCTTAATCACCAAGCCTCCTGTAGTACCTTAATCACCAAGCATCCTGTAGTACCTTAATCACCAAGCCTCCTGTAGAACCTTAATCACCAACCCTCCTGTAGTACCTTAATCACCAAGCCTCCTGTAGTACCTTAATCACCAAGCCTCCTGTAGTACACCAAGCCTCCTTAATCACCAAGCCTCCTGTAGAACCTTAATCACCAAGCCTCCTGTAGTACCTTAATCACCAAGCCTCCTGTAGTACCTTAATCACCAAGCCTCCTGTAGTACCTCAATCACCAAGCATCCTGCTGTACCTTAATCACCAAGCCTCCTGTAGTACCTTAATCACCAAGCCTCCTGTAGTACCTTAATCACCAAGCCTCCTGTAGTACCTTAATCACCAAGCCTCCTGTAGTACCTTAATCACCAAGCCTCCTGTAGAACCTTAATCACCAAGCCTCCTGTAGTACCTTAATCACCAAGCCTCCTGTAGAACCTTAATGCAAACCGGTACACCTGGCAACTACAACCACTTACTACTGCCAGGCATTACATGTTTAGTCTTGCCCATTCACCCTCTCAATGGCACACACACAATGCATGTCTCTAATGTCTCAATCCTTCTCTAACTTGTCTCCTCCCCTTCATCTACACTGATTGAAGTGGATTTAACAAGTGGCATCAATAAGGGATCCTAGCTTCCACCTGGATTCACCTGGTCAGTCTAAAGAAACAGCAGGTGTTCTTAATGTTGTGTGTCCTCAGTGCATGTCAGACTCCTCCCCCTTTCTTCCTCCTTCCTCCTCCTCTTTAATGAACTTCATCTAATAGACTATCAGGAGACTGACTTAATGAACTCCATCTAATAGACTATCAGGGGACTGACTTAAGAACTCCAGAAGACTCCAGATTGCTACCAGACAGGAGGTTTTATTGATCCATATTTCTAGGTTTTGTGGGTCTTGGATCTCTGAGCTACTCGATTGATGGAACATTGGACTGAACCTTTGTGCTACTGTATGTCATGTTTCATGTGTGTGTGAACCCTGGAAGAGAATCTACTAAAGGGATCCAATTAAAATACCAAATACCTACACCCACTGACCTCTTCACCCTCTGACTTCTATAGCCTCTGACCTCTTCACCCCCTGACCTCTATACCCTCTGACCTCTATACCCTCTAACCTCTATAGCCTCTGACCTCTTCACCCTCTGACCTCTATAGCCTCTGACCTCTTCACCCTCTGACCTCTATACCCTCTGACCTCTTTACCCTCTGACCTCTATAGCCTCTGACCTCTTCAACCTCTGACCTCTATACCCTCTGACCTCTTTACCCTCTGACCTCTACACCCTCTGACCTCTACACCCTCTGATCTCTACACCCACTGACCTCTTCACCCTCTGACCTCTATAGCCTCTGACCTCTTCACCCTCTGACCTCTACACCCTCTGACCTCTACACCCACTGACCTCTTCACCCTCTGACTTCTATAGCCTCTGACCTCTTCACCCTCTGACCTCAATAGCCTCTGACCTCTTCACCCTCTGACCTCTATACCCTCTGACCTCTTTACCCTCTGACCTCTACACCCTCTGACCTCTACACCCTCTGACCTCTACACCCACTGACCTCTTCACCCTCTGACCTCTATAGCCTCTGACCTCTTCACCCCCTGACCTCTATACCCTCTGACCTCTATACCCTCTAACCTCTATAGCCTCTGACCTCTTCACCCTCTGACCTCTATAGCCTCTGACCTCTTCACCCTCTGACCTCTTCACCCTCTGACCTCTATACCCTCTGACCTCTATAGCCTCTGACCTCTTCAACCTCTGACCTCTATACCCTCTGACCTCTTTACCCTCTGACCTCTACACCCTCTGACCTCTACACCCTCTGACCTCTACACCCACTGACCTCTTCACCCTCTGACCTCTATAGCCTCTGACCTCTTCACCCTCTGACCTCTACACCCTCTGACCTCTACACCCACTGACCTCTTCACCCTCTGACTTCTATAGCCTCTGACCTCTTCACCCTCTGACCTCTATAGCCTCTGACCTCTTCACCCTCTGACCTCTATACCCTCTGACCTCTTTACCCTCTGACCTCTATAGCCTCTGACCTCTTCAACCTCTGACCTCTATACCCTCTGACCTCTATACCCTCTGACCTCTACACCCTCTGACCTCTACACCCTCTGGCCTCTTTACCCTCTGACCTCTACACCCACTGACCTCTACACCCACTGACCTCTTCACCCTCTTACCTCTATACCCTCTGACCTCTACACCCTCTGACATCTACACCCTCTGACCTCTTTACCCCTGAGCTCTATTACCCTGACCCCTATACCCCCTGACCTCTATACCCTCTGACCTCTACACCCACTGACATCTACACCCTCTGACCTCTACACCCTCTGACATCTACACCCTCTGACCTCTTTACCCTGAGCTCTATAATCCTGACCCCTATACCCCCCCTGACCTCTATACCCTCTGACCTCTATACCCTCTGACTTCTATACCCTCTGTCCTCTACAACTTCTGACCTCTGTACCCCTGACCTCTATAACATCTGACCTCTATACCCCTGACCTCTATATCCTCTGACATCTACACCCTCTGACCTCTACACCCTCTGATCTCTACACCCTCTGAACTCTTTACACTCTGATCTCTAATCCTCTGACCTCTATAACCCTGACCCTAGGTACGTCTCCTAGATCTGAGAGGAAGACATGAGACGTTGTAATAATTTGATATGGTAGTCTGAGAGGAATGATTCCCCACCTTGTTTATGCCTATACTCGTTTCTCTGAGATTAACCTAAGGGTTGAAATTAGGGCACAACACTCTCCTCTCCTCTCCTCTCCTCTCCTCTCCTCTCCTCTCCTCTCCTCTCCTCTCCTCTCCTCTCCTCTCCTCTCTCCTCTCCTCTCCTCTCCTCTCCTCTCCTCTCCTCTCCTCTCCTCTCCTCTCCTCTCTACCCCTCTCCAGTTCTCTCCTCTCTACTCCCCTCCTCTCTACTCCTCTCCTCTCCAGTCCTCTCCTCTCTACTCCCCTCCTTGCTACTCCTCCTCTCCAGTCCTCTCCTCTCTACTCCCCTCCTCGCTACTCCTCTCCTCTCCAGTCCTCTCCTCTGTACTCCTTTCCTCCCCTATACTCCTCTGCTCTCCTCTCCCTCTCTACTCCTCTCCAGTCCTCTCCAGTCCTCTCCTCTCTACCCCTCTCCTCTCTCTCTCCAGTCCTCTCCAGTCCTCTCCTCTCTACTCCTTTCCTTTCCTATCCTCTCCTCTTCTCTTCTCTCCTCCTCTCCTCCTCTTCTCTCCTCTCCTCTCCTCTCCTCTCCTCTCTACTCCTCTCCTCTCCAGTCCTCTCCTCTCCTCTCTACTCCTTTCCTCTCCTCTACTCCTCTGCTCTCCTCTCCTCTCCTATCTACCCCTCTCCAGTCCTCTCCTCTCTACTCCCCTCCTCTCTACTCCTCTCCTCTCCAGTCCTCTCCCTCTCTACTCCTCTCTACTCCTCTCCTCTCCAGTCCTCTCCTCTCTACTCCTTTCCTCCCCTATACTCCTCTGCTCTCCTCTCCTCTCTACCCCTCTCCAGTACTCTCCAGTCCTCTCCTCTCCTCTCTACTCCTTTCCTCTCCTCTACTCCTCTGCTCTCCTCTCCTCTCCTCTCCTCTCTACCCCTCTCCAGTCCTCTCCTCTCTACTCCCCTCCTCTCTACTCCCTCTCCTCTCCAGTCCTCTCCTCTCTACTCCTCTCTACTCCTCTCCTCTCCAGTCCTCTCCTCTCTACTCCTTTCCTCCCCTATACTCCTCTGCTCTCCTCTCCTCTCTACCCCTCTCCAGTCCTCTCCTCTCTACTCCTCTCTACTCCTCTCCTCTCCAGTCCTCTCCTCTCTACTCCTTTCCTCCCCTATACTCCTCTGCTCTCCTCTCCTCTCTACCCCTCTCCAGTACTCTCCAGTCCTCTCCTCTCTCCTCTCCCTCTCCTCTCCTCTCCTCTCCTCTCCTCTCCTCTCCTCTCCTCTCCTCTCTCCTCTCCTCTCCTCTCCTCTCCTCTCCTCTCCTCTCCTCTCCTCTCCTCTCCTCTCCTCCCTCTCCTCTCCTGTGTGTGGTCTCATCATGCCCTTAGGACACATATACACACACATATACACACACATACACAGGGTGATTAATTGGTTCCACTGGTGCCAAGTGCTTATTCATGATCCCACCCTCCACATCGCCTCAGTTTCAGTAAGCCGACACATCAGGTCTGCTCAAGGCTTTCAGTTGCTCCTGCTCTGTATATTATTAGTGTGGGACTAGTGTGGGACAAGTGTTGGGCTAGTGTTGGATTAGTGTGGGACTAGTGTGGTACAAGTGTTGGGCTAGTGTTGGATTAGTGTGGGACTAGTATGGGACTAGTGTGGGACTAGTGTGGGACAAGTGTTGGGCTAGTGTTGGATTAGTGTGGGACTAGTATGGGACTAGTATGGGACTAGTATGGGACTAGTGTAGGACAAGTGTTGGGCTAGTGTTGGATTAGTGTGGGACTAGTATGGGACTAGTATAGGACTAGTATGGGACAAGTGTTGGGCTAGTGTTGGATTAGTGTGGGACTAGTATGGGACTAGTATGGGACTAGTGTGGGACAAGTGTTGGATTAGTGTGGGACTAGTATGGGACTAGTGTGGGACTAGTGTGGGACAAGTGTTGGGCTAGTGTTGGATTAGTGTGGGACTAGTATGGGACTAGTGTGGGACAAGTGTTGGGCTAGTGTTGGATTAGTGTGGGACTAGTATGGGACTAGTGTGGGACTAGTGTGGGACAAGTGTTGGGCTAGTGTTGGATTAGTGTGGGACTAGTGTAGTACAAGTGTTGGGCTAGTGTGGGACTAGTGTGGGACAAGTGTTGGGCTAGTGTGGGACTAGTATGGGACTAGTGTGGGACTAGTGTTGGACTAATGTGGGACTAGTGTGGGACTAGTATGGGACTAGTATGGGACTAGTGTGGGACTAGTGTTGGACTAGTATGGGACTAGTGTGGGACTAGTGTGGGACTAGTGTGGGACTAGTATGGGACTAGTGTGGGACTAGTGTGGGAACTAGTGTGGGACTAGTATGGGACTAGTGTGGGACTAGTGTGGGAGTAGTGTGGGACTAGTATGGGAGTAGTGTGGACTAGTGTGGGAGTAGTGTGGGACTAGTATGGGAGTAGTGTGGACTAGTGTTGGACTAGTTGGACTTATGGACTAGTGTTGGATGGGGGGTAGTGTGGGACTAGTATGGGAGTAGTGTGGACTAGTGTTGGACTAGTGTTGGACTAGTATGGGAGTAGTGTGGACTAGTATGGGAGTAGTGTGGACTAGTATGGGAGTAGTGTGGGACTAGTATGGGAGTAGTGTGGACTAGTATGGGAGTAGTGTGGACTAGTATGGGAGTAGTGTGGGACTAGTATGGGAGTAGTGTGGGACTAGTATGGGACTAGTGTGGACTAGTGGACTAGTGGACTAGTGTGGGACTAGTGTGGACTAGTGTGGACTAGTGGACTAGTGGGCTAGTGTTGGGACAAGTGTTGGGCTAGTGTGGGACTAGTGTGGGACTAGTGTGGACTAGTGTTGGACTATTGGACTAGTGTGGACTAGTGTGGACTAGTGGACTAGTGTGGGACTAGTGTTGGACTAGTGGACTAGTATGGGAGTAGTGTGGACTAGTGTGGGAGTAGTGTGGACTAGTGTTGGACTAGTGGACTAGTATGGGAGTAGTGTGGACTAGTGTGGGACTAGTGGACTAGTGTTGGACTAGTGGACTAGTGTTGGACTAGTATGGGAGTAGTGTGGACTAGTGGACTAGTGTTGGACTAGTGGACTAGTATGGGAGTAGTGTGGACTAGTGTGGGAGTAGTGTGGACTAGTGTTGGACTAGTGTGGACTAGTATGGGAGTAGTGTGGACTAGTGTTGGACTAGTGGACTAGTCTGGGAGTAGTGTGGACTAGTGTTGGACTATTTAATTCAAACGGCTTTATCGCCTTGGGAAACATACGTTTATTTTGCCAAAGCAAGTGAAATAGATTAAAAACAAAAGTGAAATGAACAATCAAACTTGAACAGTAAACATTTACACTCACATAAGTTTCAAAGGAATAGAGACATTTTAAATGTCATATTATGGCTATGTGCAGTGTTGTCTCTCTCTGTCTGTCTGTCTCTCTCTCTCTCTCTTCCTCTCACTCTCCCTGATTTGAACATGAGCTTCGTCTGGTGGCGTGTTTGGTAGAGATGGTAGTTTGGCAGTTCAGCCCAAGTGTCCTCATCACCAGGGATGCATTAGTCATTGATTCACATTTCTTTCAGTTCTCTGACAGAAGTCTCTGAAAGATTAATTATCTTGTTTTCATTGAAATCAGGAAGTTGGTAAACTTTTTCTCCTCTCTAATTAGTGTGCAATGGCAATGAGAATGTAGTGATTTAGCTGGCAACTTACAGTGCCTTGGCTATTAATACTTCTATTGTTTATACACAGTATTTGTTTCTTGCTTTGTTGTGATACAGTAACTATTGTGACATGGTTCTATTGTTGCCATAAATAGATTAGGTTGCTGTACTCACTTGGATCTTTGTTTTACTCCCAAAAAGGTCACAGTTGGACAAGGCAACGGTTAAAACACGTTCAGCCGCCTCCCGAGTGGAGCAACGCTCTAAGGCACTGTATCGCACTGCTTGAGGCTTCACTTCATACCTGGGTTCGATTCCCAAACGGTGTCATAACTGGCCGTGACCGGGAGTCCCATAGGGCGGAGCACAATTGGCCAGGCGTTATCCGGGTCAGGGGCGGGTTTGTCAGGGGAGGGTTTGTCAGGGGAGGGTTTGGCCCAGTGCTGTCCAGGTCAGGGGATGGTTTGTCAGGGAGGGTTTGGCCCAGTGCTGTCCAGGTCAGGGGAGGGTTTGTCAGGGAGGGTTTGTCAGGGGAGGGTTTGGTCCCAGTGCTGTCCAGGTCAGGGGAGGGTTTGTCAGGGGAGGGTTTGGCCCAGTGCTGTCCAGGTCAGGGGAGGGTTTGTCAGGGGAGGGTTTGTCAGGGGAGGGTTTGGCCCAGTGTCGTCCAGATCAGGGGAGGGTTTGGCCCAGTGTCGTCCAGGTCAGGGGAGGGTTTGTCAGGGGAGGGTTTGGCCCAGTGTCGTCCAGGTCAGGGGAGGGTTTGTCAGGGGAGGGTTTGGCCCGAAGGGGCTTTACTTGGCTCATCGCGTTCTAGCGACTCCTTGTGGCGGGTTGGGCGTCTGCAGGCTGACCCTGGTGGTCAGCTGACTGGTGTTTCCTCCGACACATTGGCTGGCTTCCGG
>NC_056457.1:29619757-29627257 GCF_018296145.1 Oncorhynchus tshawytscha | reverse complement strand
AGAGTTTGTGAGTTTGTGTTTGCATGAGATGGTTCTCATTTTTATTATTTTTATTACAGTGTTTTTATTTTGTATTTTGACCTTCAACCCCATCCTTCCAACAGCACCTCCACATCCAGGTGGTTCGTCACTCCTTCCTGTCCCCATCCATCTGTCCACAGCAGACAACACTCACTGTAGAATGTTTCTGTTTCCAAACCTTCCACTCCAGAGAGCTACAAACCAAACAGATTGGAATCTCAGAGCGGTTTTCTGAAGGGGCTGCCACACAAACACACACACATATACACACAACCCCCCTCTCCCCCGCCACACAAACACACACACATATACACACAACCCCCCCCCCCCCGCCACACAAACACACACACATATACACACAACCCCCCTCCACCACCACACAAACACACACACATATACACATCCCCCCCTGCCACACAAACACACACATATACACACATCCCCCTCCACCACCACACAAACACACACACATATACACACAACCCCCCTCCACCACCACACAAACACACACACATATACACACACCCCCTCCACCACCACACAAACACACACACATATACACACAACCCCCCTCCACCACCACACAAACACACACACATATACACACAACCCCCTCCACCACCACACAAACACACACACATACAACCCCCTCTACACACACAACACACACACATATACACACCCCCCCTCCACCACCACAAAACACACACACACATATACACACAACCCCCCTCTCCCCCACCACACAAACACACACACATATACACACAACCCCCTCCACCACCACACAAACACACACACATATACACACAAACCCCCCCCCCCTGCCACACAAACACACACACATATACACACAAACCCCCCTCCCCCTGCCACACAAACACACACACATATACACACATCCCCCCCTGCCACACAAACACACTGGAGAGCTGATGTATGGTATGTTACTGCAGTAATGTTTATTCTGCCGGAACACTGTTTGTGGAACAGATGAATTTTGCGTCGATCCTGAAAGTTAGTTGGATTTGTGATGGGAAATGTTCTATTTCACTGAGGGAAATATTAACACACACACACACAGTGTTCTGTCTGACTGAGGAGAAATATCAGTTTGGGATAAGGAGCTGGAGGCGGTGAAATGCATTATTATGGGACAAACAGTAAATGTTTACACAATGAAACCGACACACACACACTTACACACACACACTCTTACACACACACCCTTACACACACTCTTACACACACACCCTTACACACACACACCCTTACACACACACACCCTTACACACACACCCTTACACACACACACTCTTACACACACACCCTTACACACACTCTTACACACACACCCTTACACACACTCTTACACACACACCCTTACACACACACACACCCTTACACACACACACTCTTACACACACACCCTTACACACACACACTCTTACACACACACCCTTACACACACTCTTACACACACACCCTTACACACACTCTTACACACACACCCTTACACACACACACCTTACACACACACACACCCTTACACACACACACCCCTTACACACACACACACCCTTACACCACACACTCTTACACACACACCCTACACACACACACACACACACACACCCACACACACACACACTTACACACACACACACCCTTACACACACACACACCCTTACACACACACACTCTTACACACACACCCTTACACACACTCTTACACACACACCCTTACACACACACACACACACACACACTTACACACACACCCTTACACACACACACACACACACTTACACACACACACACCCTTACACACACACACTCTTACACACACACACCCTTACACACACACACACCCTTACACACACACACTCTTACACACACACCCTTACACACACACTCTTACACAACCTTACACAAACTTACACACCCTTACACACTCTTACACACCCTTACACAAACTTACACGGGCAGCAGGTAGCCTAGTGGTTAGAGCATTGGGCCAATAACTGAAAGGTTGCTGAGTCAAATCCCCGAGCTGACATGGTAAAAATCTGTCATTCTGCCCCTGAACAAGGCAGTTAACCCACTGTTCCTAGGCCGTCATTGTAAATAAGAATTTGTTCTTAACTGACTTGCCTGGTTAATAAATGTTAAAAATGAAATACAAATACACACCCTTACACACCATTACACACCCTTACACACCCTTACACACCATTACACACCCTTACACACCATTACACACCCTTACACACCATTACACACCCTTACACACCAGGGCTGGGCGATGTGGTCTAAAAGTAATATCAGGATTTTTTTCAGAAATGTAGAAAGAAACAAAAAACTACATAATTGAATAAGAGAAAAAATCAACGATCGCAGAGGCCTAAATGTGCAAACTAACAAATGATCAACACCACTTGCCAGGCTGACATCATTGCACATACATTTTTTTAAATAAGAATGAAAACATGCCTTATGTATCCCTGAAAATGTGTGAAATAACAGAAAGATTACTAAATTGCTGTCAAACAAAACAATGGTATTTTACTTTGCTCCAATAGGTTTCTGGAGAGTAAGACAAGCCTATCTATCAACTCAGGCTTGAGGCATGCCTTGTGGCATGTTACAATGTTCCCACATGTGCTGATAACCCTCTACGAAGGGGCAGTTGTAGCAGGAATGCATAAGTACTTCTTTGCAAGATTGCTCAGTCATGGGAAGTTGGCCTCATGGAGCCTCCACCCCTCAAATGTCTCGGGTCAAATCAAATTAAATCAAAATATATTGCCCAGCCCTCTTACACACAACTACATATACAGCCTTACACCCTTACACACACTTATACACACACCTACACACCCTTATTTAACCTTACACAACCTTACACACCCTTACACATCATTACACACCATAACACAACCTTACACACACTTACACTCTTGCACACCCTTACACACCCTTACACACCATTACACAACATGATACACCCTTACACACCATTACACACCCTTACACACACACCCTTGCCCACGAATACATATCATTACACACCCTTACACACACACACCCTTACAACCCATTACACAACCTTACACACACCATTACACAACCTTACACACAATTACACACCCTACACAACCTTACACACCTTACACACTCTTACACAACCTTACACACCATTGCACACCTTTACACACTCTTACACACCCTTACACACCATAACACAACCTTACACAACCTTACACACCCTTGCACACCCTTGCACACCATTACACACCATTACACATCATGACACATCATTACACAATATTACAAAACCTTACACACCCTTTCCCTTAAATGTGTGTGTTTTTTCAGGTGTATAAATAAGTGTGTGTGTGTTTCCAGGTGTGTAAATAAGTGTGTGTGTGTTTTTTCAGATGTATAAATAAGTGTGTGTGTGTGTTTCAGGTGTTAAATAAGTGTGTGTGTGTTTTCAATAAATAAGTGTGTGTGTGTTTTCAGGTGTATAAATAAGTGTGTGTGTGTTTTCAGGTGTTTAAATAAGTGTGTGTGTGTTTCAGGTGATTAAATAAGTGTGTGTGTGTTTTCAGGTGTATAAATAAGTGTGTGTGTGTTTTTCAGGTGTATAAATAAGTGTGTGTGTGTTTTCAGGTGTGTAAATAATGTGTGTGTGTTTTCAGTGTGTCTTGTTAGTTTTGTGTCTAAAGTAAAGTCTGGAGTTGTTTTACTGTGTGTGTGTGTCTGTGTGTGTGTGTGTGTGTGTGTGTGTGTGTGTGTGTGTGTGTGTGTGTGTGTGTGTGTGTGTGTGTGTGAGTGAGTGTGTGAGTGTGTGTGTGAGTGTGTGTGAGTGAGTGTGTGTGTGAGTGTGTGTGTGTCAGTGTGTGTGTGTGTGTGTGTGTGTGAGTGAGAGTGTGTGTGAGTGAGTGTGTGTGTGTGTGTGAGTGTGTGTGTGTGTGTGTGTGTGTGTGAGTGTGTGTGTGTGTGTGTGTGTGTGTGAGTGTGTGTGTGTGTGTGTGTGTCAGTGTGTGTGAGTGTGTGTGTCAGTGTGTGTGTGTCAGTGTGTGTGTGTCAGTGTGTGTGTGTCAGTGTGTGTGTGTCAGTGTGTGTGTGTGTGTGTGTGTGTGTGTGTGTGTGTGTGTGTGTGTGTGTGTGTGAGTGAGTGTGTGTGTGTCAGTGTGTGTGTGAGTGTGTGTGTGTCAGTGTGTGTGTGTCAGTGTGTGTGTGTGTGTGTGTGTGTGTGAGTGTGTGTGTGTCAGTGTGTGTGTGTGTGAGTGTGTGTGTGTCAGTGTGTGTGTGTGTGTGTGTGTCAGTGTGTGTGTCAGTGTGTGTGTGTCAGTGTGTGTGTGTCAGTGTGTGTGTGTGTGTGTGTGTCAGTGTGTGTGTGTGTGTGTGTCAGTGTGTGTGTGTCAGTGTGTGTGTGTCAGTGTGTGTGTGTGTCAGTGTGTGTGTGTCAGTGTGTGTGTGTCAGTGTGTGTGTGAGTGTGTGTGTGTCAGTGTGTGTGTGTCAGTGTGTGTGTCAGTGTGTGTGTGTGTCAGTGTGTGTGTGTCAGTGTGTGTCAGTGTGTGTGTGTGTGTGTGTCAGTGTGTGTGTTGACCACAAAGCCAAAGTAAATTTGAGAAGCTATTCATTAACGATGTAATATATCTGTTATAGATTCTAATCCAGACTTAATCAATATGGCTTTAACAATATGATTACGTCACGCAAGACACCCAGATCTGAATCCTTATGGGTCTCACAAAGACCTCCCACGCTGCAGAATAGTGTATATGTGTTTCCATGTTTTTTTTGGTTCACCCTGCATTCAATTATGACATTCAATGACCTTCAGTTCCATAACATTTACCTTGTCAAAACGTACATGTTTAGAAAGGAAGAATGATTTATCTGCACCGCATATTGTTTTGGCCTCTGAGAGTTGACAACAGTATTCATCTCCATAACCTTCGGTAGCTGTCTGCGTATTGCAATTGAGATAAATAGTATATTAATCCTAATATAGTCATTTTGTCTGGCTGTAGGAATTTGGGGTGAAAGCCTTGCTTGGCTACCCAGAATCCTTACTCAGGCCAAATGCTAGGCCACGCCCACGGACGTTCATTTCTTCTCCACGTTGAGTCTGGATTTCCCCAACCCTTCAACCAATGTGAACACATTCGTGGTGCTCTGATTGGTCCAGAAACGGTTGGGAGGTTCCTGGGACAGAACACACGTCGGTAAAGCGAACGTTTTTAAATTTGCCATTGGCTGATTGGTTAGAGATGATCCAATCGCTGACGACTTTATTGAGTCCCATGCCCCTCGTGCGAATGATGAAAAAAATGAGTGTGAGTCATCAGGTTAGTTAAACCGTAGTATCTATGTTCTGCAGTGTAAATACATGACCTGACTTGTAGGTTAGTCTTTCATGGGGGGGGGGTCTCTGTGTGGTCTCTAATGCAGTGGTACTTGGGAACTATTAGATGTTGCCGTTGAAAAACAGTGCATGAATAATGTTTTTTTTGTTTATGACAGAGGTAAAGAAGGCCCAATCACCCTTGATAGATATGATTTAGACTGGGTTGTATTACTGTAACAGTGTAAGGACTGGGTTGTATTACTGTAACAGTTTAAGGACTGGGTTGTATTACTGTAACAGTTTAAGGACTGGGTTGTATTACTGTAACAGTGTAAGGACTGGGTTGTATTACTGTAACAGTTTAAGGACTGGGTTGTATTACTATAACAGTTTACAAGTGTGCGCCCAGGACACCTGACAGATAACATGTCATGTCTCCACCTATCAGATAGCATCAGACATGTCTCCACCTATCAGATAGCATCAGACATGTCTCCAGCTATCAGATAGCATCAGACATGTCTCCACCTATCAGATAGCATCAGACATGTCTCCACCTATCAGATAGCATCAGACATGTCTCCACCTATCAGACATCAGACATGTCTCCACCTATCAGATAGCATCAGACATGTCTCCACCTATCAGATAGCATCAGACATGTCTCCACCTATCAGATAGCATCAGACATGTCTCCACCTATCAGATAACATCAGACATGTCTCCACCTATCAGACGTCTCCACCTATCAGATAACATCAGACATGTCTCCACCTATCAGATAACATCAGACATGTCTCCACCTATCAGATAGCATCAGACATGTCTCCATCTATCAGATAGCATCAGACATGTCTCCACCTATCAGATAACATCAGACATGTCTCCACCTATCAGATAGCATCAGACATGTCTCCACCTATCAGATAGCATCAGACATGTCTCCACCTATCAGATAGCATCAGACATGTCTCCACCTATCAGATAGCATCAGACATGTCTCCACCTATCAGATAGCATCAGACATGTCTCCACCTATCAGACGTCTCCACCTATCAGATAGCATCAGACATGTCTCCACCTATCAGACGTCTCCACCTATCAGATAGCATCAGACATGTCTCCACCTATCAGATAGCATCAGACATGTCTCCACCTATCAGATAGCATCAGACATGTCTCCACCTATCAGACGTCTCCACCTATCAGATAGCATCAGACATGTCTCCACCTATCAGATAGCATCAGACATGTCTCCATCTATCAGACGTCTCCACCTATCAGATAACATCAGACATGTCTCCACCTATCAGATAGCATCAGCACTCCGTCAGCCCAGGACATCTGGCATGGAATCTCTCAGTCATTCAATGTAATGTCTATGACGTTACTGTCTGTGGCTTGTTGGTGTGTGCGCCGACATTATCAATACAGGCAGAACCTTGAGATAATTGTCTGCAGGTTTACTGCTGTCTTTGACTGTTTATGAGAAGTGACATTCAGATTGTCAGAAAATGAGAAAACATCACTCTAGAAAAATGCTGTAATGGGTAAATATGATTAAAGTATACATTTCCTGAAGGTTTCTGCTATAATAGGTAACATTCCTTTAGAGACATGACATGTAGACTGTCAGAGACTGTTTGAATAGGCTGTCAAAAGGGTAGGAAATCTTAACTAAAGAAAACATACATCTGGACAGTTATAGCATATAGAGATGAGGAAATATTCCTTCTAAAGGACAGACAAGCTAAAAGCCATGTGGATATACTTTCTACAGAGTGGGGGAGGAAAGAATAGCTAAAGATGGAATGGTCTTGACTGGCAGTGTTTGACAGGTGCTTTACATTAGAAAGTCACTAGTGCATTCCACTTTTAAACTTTCTTTCCAAAGATACTCTATGTGATGCCAAGGCCATAGAGTTCAAATAGGCATCTGTAAACAGATCAATTTGGAGCAGAATGTGAATGTGTTTTTATCGGCTCCATGTTTAAAAGGGGCCCCATGAGGAGTAGTGCCCCCCCACACACATACACATATATATATATATACACTACATGGCCAAAAGTATGTGGACACCTGCTTGTCGAACATCTCATTCCAAAATCATGGGTA
>NC_056457.1:29559757-29614757 GCF_018296145.1 Oncorhynchus tshawytscha | reverse complement strand
GGGCTAGGGCCATTCCCCCCAGAAATGTCAGGGAACTTGCAGGTGCCTTGGTGGAAGAGTGGGGTAACATCTCACATAGAAATGGTTCAGTTTATGTCTCAGTTGTTGAATCTTGTTATGTTCATACAAATATTTACACGTTAAGTTTGCTGAAAATAAACGCAGTTGACAGTGAGAGGACGTTTCTTTTTTTACTGAGTTTTGTAACATTGGGCAGTATCACTTGGCAGAATCTAGTATCATTGGGCAGTATCACTGGGCAGTATCTAATAACATTGGGTTGCTCAGAGCCTCTACTGTTCTGCTTGGCCCTGAAGTGTCTCTGGGTTGCTCAGAGCCTCTACTGTTCTGCTTGGCCCTGAAGCGTCTCTGGGTTGCTCAGAGCCTCTACTGTTCTGCTTGGCCCTGAAGCGTCTCTGGGTTGCTCAGAGCCTCTACTGTTCTGCTTGGCCCTGAAGCGTCTCTGGGTTGCTCAGAGCCTCTACTGTTCTGCTTGGCCCTGAAGCGTCTCTGGGTTGCTCAGAGCCTCTACTGTTCTGCTTGGCCCTGAAGCGTCTCTGGGTTGCTCAGAGCCTCTACTGTTCTGCTTGGCCCTGAAGTGTCTCTGGGTTGCTCAGAGCCTCTACTGTTCTGCTTGGCCCTGAAGTGTCTCTGGGTTGCTCAGAGCCTCTACTGTTCTGCTTGGCCCTGAAGTGTCTCTGGGTTGCTCAGAGCCTCTACTGTTCTGCTTGGCCCTGAAGCGTCTCTGGGTTGCTCAGAGCCTCTACTGTTCTGCTTGGCCCTGAAGTGTCTCTGGGTTGCTCAGAGCCTCTACTGTTCTGCTTGGCCCTGAAGCGTCTCTGGGTTGCTCAGAGCCTCTACTGTTCTGCTTGGCCCTGAAGTGTCTCTGGGTTGCTCAGAGCCTCTACTGTTCTGCTTGGCCCTGAAGCGTCTCTGGGTTGCTCAGAGCCTCTACTGTTCTGCTTGGCCCTGAAGCGTCTCTGGGTTGCTCAGAGCCTCTACTGTTCTGCTTGGCCCTGAAGCGTCTCTGGGTTGCTCAGAGCCTCTATTGTTCTGCTTGGCCCTGAAGCGTCTCTGGGTTGCTCAGAGCCTCTACTGTTCTGCTTGGCCCTGAAGCGTCTCTGGGTTGCTCAGAGCCTCTACTGTTCTGCTTGGCCCTGAAGCGTCTCTGGGTTGCTCAGAGCCTCTACTGTTCTGCTTGGCCCTGAAGCGTCTCTGGGTTGCTCAGAGCCTCTACTGTTCTGCTTGGCCCTGAAGCGTCTCTGGGTTGCTCAGAGCCTCTACTGTTCTGCTTGGCCCTGAAGCGTCTCTGGGTTGCTCAGAGCAGGGAGTGCCACTCTAACAAACATGAAAGACCCAAAAGGGTGGTGCTCAGCCAAACTAACTGCCACTGTACAGCAACACTCCCTGGTGATATTTTTAAAGACTGAATTGTATACGTTGTCCCTTCCTTTGATTGCAGTTTTCTTTTCAAAGAAAAGCATTTAATAGATGAGAAGGATTTGAAACCGGACAGCTCAAAACTGACGGACAGAATTTAGAACTTCGAACTAATCATAGAACTTCTGATTCTGCAATGAACCTGAAAAATGAAGTCAGACTTAACAGAAGTTAATCCTCCACCTGAGAAGACGTTCTAAGCACAGTTCATTCAGATTGTTACAGTTAATCAGCAGCCCTAACCTAGAGACATATGTGACTGACTGGCTCCATTCGGTCTTGTGTTCAACATTTTAAAATTGTGTTTTTTTTTACATTGGATAAAGTAGAGAAAATGGTATATCATACACTACAGTGGAGGAACAATGGGTGCTTTGAAAGTTGATCAACTTTTGTGAAAATGGGCATTTATATTTTTTTCTTCTTTGTCTACATCCATTCAGCATCGTTCACACCCTCTTTAAACTATAGCCCTGCCCGTAAACTCAGAGAGTTGTCTGATTGTCCGTTTGTCTGAGTCGGACAATCTGTCCGTTTGTCAGATTGTCCGACTCAGAGAGTCTTTACCTTGAAATGAAATTGACTTTCTGACTAAATTTGAAACCTGTATTATAGCTAGCTAGACTATTTTACCCTCTACGTCACGGATGCCATGGTTACACTTAGTTTGAAGAGGTGTTTTTTTCCATCTTACTTGGCATGTACAGCCCACTCATTATCTCAACCAAACATGGCTAGTGGGAAGGTTGCTGACTTTTTCTGTGGCTAAACCAACTAGGCTTATAATTGAACAATTTAATTTGTATTACAGGTGGCATACAATGTTGTTATTGAGGCACATGAAAGTGAATATGTTCTAGAAGGCATTTCTGCCAAAAAAAACACATTTTGTTTAGGTTTAGGTTCAAATGGCTCTTACTGCGCAATATATGCCTAGTTTCCTGAAACAAGTCACATATTATTAAGTGTGTGGGACCCATTTTCAATGTTTACTAAAAATAAATAATAATAATAAATATTTTTTTTCTCCTGAGACTCATTGGCCTTGGCTCATTTTCTGGTAAAGAACATGTAGAATCACACATTTCCATTGAGGGCCCACTGTGCCCCCCCCTACACATTTATTTGACCTATGTGGTTGTTCGGGTCCGCTGGAAAAAGTGTGGGAAAGTGTGTGTGTAGGTGAAAACAAGTTAAAATGAAACAAGAAGGTTTGCTATGTGCCTTCACTCTGTCTTCCTTCTCCCTGGGCCTGCTGTGTTTTAAAAACCCAAGTGTACTAATCTTAATTTTTTAAACATTTCTCACAGAATAACCCATCATTAAAGAGTTACAGTGTGTGTGTTTGTGTGTGAGTGTTGGTTGGTTGGTTCTTCTATCCTTGTGGAGACCTAACATCCCCCAAAGTCCCCACAAGGATAGTAAAATAAGGAAAATTCTCCCTTTATGGGGACATTTCCACACATCCCTATGAGGACAAAGGTTATTTTAAGCTTTGGGGTTAGTTTTAGGGTTAGAATTAGGGTAAGCGTTATATTTCGGTTTAGGGTTAGGAGTTAGGTTTGGGTTAGGGTTACAGTTAGAGTGAAGGTTAGTGTTAGGGGTTAGGGTTATGGTTTAGGGTTAGGTTTAGGCTTAGGCTTAGGCTTAGGGTTAGGGGTTAGGTTTAGGGTTAGGGAGTATCTTGAAGAGAACATAAACAAATATCCACATCAGGTTCATTACAACTATCTGTTACATCACCGATTGGAGAACAAGACGGTTTAATTGGTCCATGGCAAATAGTTTTTTACAGCCCACTGCGTGTCCGACTGGCTACATTCTTAAGCATCAATGCATTCTCTTTATGACCACACTACTCACAATGTGGCATTTTAATACCCAACGCAGGAAATTAAACATAGTCCACGTAGCTTTTACTTTGTGTACTACACCTCTCTCATTTGTCCCTGTCGTAACTTTTACTTTGTGTACTACACCTCTCTCATTTGTCCCTGTCGTAACTTTTACTTTGTGTACTACACCTCTCTCATTTGTCCCTGTCGTAACTTTTACTTTGTGTACTACACCTCTCTCATTGGTCCCTGTAGTAACTTTTACTTTGTGTACTACACCTCTCTCATTTGTCCCTGTAGTAACTCCCCTTCATGTGTTTTTCTTTAAGTCTTCAAGCTGCACTTATGTCACTTATTGGGCGACCCGACCAAATTTCACATAGAAACGTGAGTTATAGATGTGTCTTTATCATTGAAAGCAAATGTAAGCAGCGGCAGAGCTGTTCTATGTGCGTTATTTCTATGCTTCCCATTCATTTTTTTGCGTGTCTTTTACCATTCGGTTTTGTACACCAGCTTGAAACAGCTGAAAATACAATATGTTTTACTATGTAAAATATATTTCACAGTGGTTTAGACAGTACAAAGATTATACTTGCCTCTTTTGTCACATAAACTGAAATTAGGTGAACTATTAGAATTTTATCAAACAGGAAATGGCGGAGAGATTTCTGCATTGTGCATCTTGGGGCGGCAGGGTAGCCTAGTGTTTAGGGCGTTGGACTAGTAACCGGAAGGTTGCAAGTTCAAACCCCCAAGCTGACAAGGTACAAATCTGTCGTTCTTCCCCTGAACTGCCTCTGAACTGCCCCCAAGGCAGTTAACCCACTGTTCCTAGGCAGTCTTTGAAAATAAGAATTTGTTCTTAACTGACTTGCCTAGTTAAATAATGGTAAAGAAACAAACTTTAAGTGACACATCATCTTGTTAAATGTTCCTTCTTTTCTTCCCTTAAAGGGTTTCGCTGTAAGGTGCATGTTGAATTGAAATATTTTATTGCAGACTTATTTTCAGCTCTGTAGTGGTTTCTCTGGTTTGATTCGCCCTCTGACCTCTGACCTGAGGCTCAGCTCCACTGGCATTTGAGACCCAGGAAAATATGCTTGTTTTGACTTCCTAAAATAACACTTCAGGGTAAACCAAGGACACAGAGGCTTCCAGCAGTTCTGGTCAACACGGACCTCTGTGTTTATATTCTAACTAAATCAAAAGGACCAGGAGTTTTCACCTGATCAGGAAACCCTCCTGTTCCTAATAATATATTATCGCTAATGGTCAGAAGGTTTCTCCTGACCACATGACCTCAACTCCAGGTTGGTTAACCTGGACCTAATAATATATTATCGCTAATGGTCAGAAGGTTTCTCCTGACCACACGACCTCAACTCCAGGTTGGTTAACCTGGACCTAATAATATATTATCGCTAATGGTCAGAAGGTTTCTCCTGACCACACGACCTCAACTCCAAGTTGGTTAACCTGGACCTAATAATATATTATCGCTAATGGTCAGAAGGTTTCTCCTGACCACACGACCTCAACTCCAGGTTGGTTAACCTGGACCTAATAATATATTATCGCTAATGGTCAGAAGGTTTCTCCTGACCACACGACCTCAACTCCAGGTTGGTTAACCTGTTCCTAATAATATATTATCGCTAATGGTCAGAAGGTTTCTCCTGACCACACGACCTCAACTCTCAGGTTGGTTAACCTGTTCCTAATAATATATTATCGCTAATGGTCAGAAGGTTTCTCCTGACCACACGACCTCAACTCCAGGTTGGTTAACCTGGACCTAATAATATATTATCGCTAATGGTCAGAAGGTTTCTCCTGACCACACGACCTCAACTCCAGGTTGGTTAACCTGTTCCTAATAATATATTATCGCTAATGGTCAGAAGGTTTCTCCTGACCACACGACCTCAACTCCAGGTTGGTTAACCTGGACCTAATAATATATTATCGCTAATGGTCAGAAGGTTTCTCCTGACCACACGACCTCAACTCCAGGTTGGTTAACCTGTTCCTAATAATATATTATCGCTAATGGTCAGAAGGTTTCTCCTGACCACACGACCTCAACTCCAGGTTGGTTAACCTGGACCTAATAATATATTATCGCTAATGGTCAGAAGGTTTCTCCTGACCACACGACCTCAACTCCAGGTTGGTTAACCTGGACCTAATAATATATTATCGCTAATGGTCAGAAGGTTTCTCCTGACCACACGACCTCAACTCCAGGTTGGTTAACCTGGACCTAATAATATATTATCGCTAATGGTCAGAAGGTTTCTCCTGACCACACGACCTCAACTCCAGGTTGGTTAACCTGGACCTAATAATATATTATCGCTAATGGTCAGAAGGTTTCTCCTGACCACACGACCTCAACTCCAGGTTGGTTAACCTGGACCTAATAATATATTATCGCTAATGGTCAGAAGGTTTCTCCTGACCACACGACCTCAACTCCAGGTTGGTTAACCTGTTCCTAATAATATATTATCGCTAATGGTCAGAAGGTTTCTCCTGACCACATGACCTCAACTCCAGGTTGGTTAACCTGGACCTAATAATATATTATCGCTAATGGTCAGAAGGTTTCTCCTGACCACATGATCTCAACTCCAGGTTGGTTAACCTGTTCCTAATAATATATTATCGCTAATGGTCAGAAGGTTTCTCCTGACCACACGACCTCAACTCCAGGTTGGTTAACCTGGACCTAATAATATATTATCGCTAATGGTCAGAAGGTTTCTCCTGACCACACGACCTCAACTCCAGGTTGGTTAACCTGGACCTAATTTTAACCGTTTTCATTCTGACATTGAACAGGTGTTCATTTTAACTTCATATTAAGGTTTTATTCTCAATCCTACTTCACAAAATAGTGGCCATTTCATAGTTTCGTTTTTACCACAGGCGACAGCAAAAACACCCTACTTTCTCCAGTTGGACACGTCTTGACAGCCTGCATTTATGTGTAATATATAGGCACTCAATTTAAACCCTCCATTACCCCCATGTTTACTCCTAGAGAGTAAAGGTATTCTAGTCCCAGTCGGTTCCACATGTCTATTGTGTCAGGTCAGGTTGTTCTTTATACAGTTTGAGCTCTCTGAGACTGAAGACTGCCCTCGTCTCTGGAGCTGGGGGTTCATATTTGGATAGTCTGTCATTTTTGTCATAGTGTGTCAACCGCTCTGTGTCTGAACCTGGAAAAACAAAACAGGAAAGAGTGACGGAGAAGGGAAAAAGGCAAAGGGGGATAGAAGTGGGGAGGAGGGGAAAGGGGGATAGAAGTGGGGAGGAGGGGAAAGGGGGATAGAAGTGGGGAGGAGGGGAAAGGGGGATAGAAATGGGGAGGAGGGGAAAGGGGGATAGAAATGGGGAGGAGGGGAAAGGGTGATAGAAGTGGGGAGGAGGGGAAAGGGGGATAGAAATGGGGAGGAGGGGAAAGGGGGATAGCAGTGGGGAGGAGGGGAAAGGGGATAGAAGTGGGGAGGAGGGGAAAGGGGATAGAAGTGGGGAGGAGGGGAAAGGGGATATAAGTGGGGAGGAGGGGAAAGGGGATAGAAATGGGGAGGAGGGTAGAAATGGAGAGGAGGGGAAAGGGGGATAGAAGTGGGGAGGAGGGTAGAAGTGGGGAGGAGGGGAAAGGGGGATAGAAGTGGGGAGGAGGGGAAAGGGGGATAGAAGTGGGGAGGAGGGAAAGAGGGATAGAAGTGGGGAGGGGGGGGGGAAAGGGGGATAGAAGTGGGGAGGAGGGGAAAGGGGGATAGAAGTGGGGAGGAGGGAAAGAGGGATACAAGTGGGGAGGGGGAAAGGGGGATAGAAATGGGGAGGAGGGAAAGGGGGATAGAAGTGGGGAGGAGGGGAAAGGGGGATAGAAGTGGGGAGGAGGGTAGAAGTGGGGAGGAGGGGAAAGGGGGATAGAAGTGGGGAGGAGGGGAAAGTGGGATAGAAGTGGGGAGGAGGGGAAAGGGGGATAGAAGTGGGGAGGAGGGGAACGGGGGATAGAAATGGGGAGGAGGGGAAAGGGGGATAGAAGTGGGGAGGAGGGGAAAGGGGGATAGCAGTAGGGAGGAGGGGAAAGGGGATAGAAGTGGGGAGGAGGGGAAAGGGGATAGAAGTGGGGAGGAGGGGAAAGGGGATATAAGTGGGGAGGAGGGGAAAGGGGATAGAAATGGGGAGGAGGGTAGAAATGGAGAGGAGGGGAAAGGGGGATAGAAGTGGGGAGGAGGGTAGAAGTGGGGAGGAGGGGAAAGGGGGATAGAAGTGGGGAGGAGGGGAAAGGGGGATAGAAGTGGGGAGGAGGGAAAGAGGGATAGAAGTGGGGAGGGGGGGGAAAGGGGGATAGAAGTGGGGAGGAGGGGAAAGGGGGATAGAAGTGGGGAGGAGGGAAAGAGGGATACAAGTGGGGAGGGGGAAAGGGGGATAGAAATGGGGAGGAGGGAAAGGGGGATAGAAGTGGGGAGGAGGGGAAAGGGGGATAGAAGTGGGGAGGAGGGTAGAAGTGGGGAGGAGGGGAAAGGGGGATAGAAGTGGGGAGGAGGGGAAAGTGGGATAGAAGTGGGGAGGAGGGGAAAGGGGGATAGAAGTGGGGAGGAGGGGAAAGGGGGATAGAAATGGGGAGGAGGGGAAAGGGGGATAGAAGTGGGGAGGAGGGGAAAGGGGGGGGATAGAAGTGGGGAGGAGGGGAAAGGGGGATAGAAGTGGGGAGGAGGGTAGAAATGGAGAGGAGGGGAAAGGGGGATAGAAGTGGGGAGGAGGGGAAAGGGGGATAGAAGTGGGGAGGAGGGGAAAGGGGGATAGAAGTGGGGAGGAGGGTAGAAATGGAGAGGAGGGGAAAGGGGGATAGAAATGGAGAGGGAGGGGAAAGGGGGATAGAAATGGGGAGGAGGGGAAAGGGGGATAGAAATGGGGAGGAGGGGAAAGGGGGATCGAAATGGGGAGGAGGGGAAAGGGTGATAGAAGTGGGGAGGAGGGGAGAGAAGTGGGGAGGAGGGAAAGGGAGATAGAAGTGGGGAGGAGGGAAAGAGGGATAGAAGTGGGGAGGAGGGGAAAGGGGATAGAAGTGGGGAGGAGGGGAAAGGGGATAGAAGTGGGGAGGAGGGGAAAGGGGATAGAAATGGGGAGGAGGGAAAGGGGGATAGAAGTGGGGAGGAGGGGAAAGGGGGATAGAAGTGGGGAGGAGGGAAAGAGGGATAGAAGTGGGGAGGAGGGAAAGAGGGATAGAAGTGGGGAGGGGGAAAGGGGGATAGAAATGGGGAGGAGGGAAAGAGGGATAGAAGTGGGGAGGAGGGGAAAGGGGGATAGAAGTGGGGAGGAGGGAAAGGGGATAGAAGTGGGGAGGAGGGGAGAGAAGTGGGGAGGAGGGGAGAGAAGTGGGGAAGAGGGAAAGGGGGATAGAAGTGGGGAGGAGGGGAAAGGGGGATAGAAGTGGGGAGGAGGGGAAAGGGGGATTGAAGTGGGGAGGAGGGGAAAGGGGGATTGAAGTGGGGAGGAGGAGAAAGGGGGATAGAAGTGGGGAGGAGGGGAAAGGGGGATTGAAGTGGGGAGGAGGGGAAAGGGGGGGTTGAAGTGGGGAGGAGGGGAAAGGGGGATTGAAGTGGGGAGGAGGGGAAAGGGGGATTGAAGTGGGGAGGAGGAGAAAGGGGGATTGAAGTGGGGAGAAGGGGAAAGGGGGATAGAAATGGGGAGGAGGGGAAAGGGGGATAGAAGTGGGGAGGAGGGGAAAGGGGGATTGAAGTGGGGAGGAGGGGAAAGGGGGATAGAAATGGGGAGGAGGGGAAAGGGGGATAGAAGTGGGGAGAAGGGGAAAGGGGGATAGAAATGGGGAGGAGGAGAAAGGGGGATAGAAATGGGGAGGAGGGGAAAGGGGGATGTCTATTGAAGAAGTTTTATAAGGCTTCAGGGTTCATTTGAGGTTCATATCGTGTTCCTACCGAAATTAAGGCTATTGCTGCTTCACTAGAGCCCTACAAAACACCAACGTCATCTTAAAGCCCTGAGGTAATCCACCAATTCACTCACAGTGATTCTACCGAGAACACTCAGTTTTATATAGATCCTACCAGTGTTCTACTTAGCTTTAAGTTGTTATATCGTTCAGTGTTTTACAACTTCCCAGTATTCTAACAGTGTTCTCCCCATACCCCTCTCTCAGCCCAAACAAAACGAATAAATAATGTCCTGTCATCATCTAACATTAGACGTTTGTTTCTCATTAGATCTCATATCCCAGGGTAAATACATCAGCTCTGGCTTATGAGTGTGTATGAGCCCTTCGTCTCGTCTTAAAACATAAATCCTCAGCTGTGAATGTTGTATTCTCCTTCCCTCTCCCCTCCGAGGGACCTGAGTGGGGAAATACCCTGGTGGGACCACAGCTGATTTATGGGGGAAACGCTGGGTAACTGAAGCCTTGGTTTCCCTCGAGGGTGTCGCTGCCACATTTGTATGCTCTAGAGCTTCCCCACGATATAAATAATGAGCCTGCCGGCTGCACCAGAGGCACCAGAGGCGCATCCCAAACTCCCGCCCCCCTGTAGAATTAGAGCGGAATCTGCCATCACCCGCAGCCGAATCTCAGGGCGGAAGTTGTTGTGATCTCTCTCTCCGATAGTTATTTCACCAAGGCTAATGAAAATGTATTAGCTCTGCGTCTGCGAGTTTAACGTTTCCCACTCCCAGTTTAACTTGATCTTATTCTCATTAATACGTAGAACCTCTGAGGAACGGAACAAGAGAGAAACAGCTTCATCAACAGTGATTCCATCCTGTTAGGTGATGTTGATGTGCTCTATACTCCTACAATTTGATAAAGAGGTTGATTCAGTGCTGTGTTTTTTAGTACGTAGCTACTAGCAGTGACTCGGGCAGGCGGTCAGTAAGTCCCTGTTGTATCGGGCTGAAAGCCGCAGCTTGACAGATGTAAACAGCTGGTTGGTGGTTTGATGCAGTTGAGGTTATTAGGCTGTTAGTTTCAGGTGTTTTGCATTTTTTTGACAGATAACGTTTTTGACTCCAACCGAAGCTGTACTCCATCAATGTCTACAGGTCTACAGAAGAAGCTCTCTGAAACTTCAGACAACGTACAGGTCCGGTGTACACAAATCAGGATTTAACATAATATCAGCAACAGTAAATGGTTTAACTCTCTACCGCGAAAAGTGTTTTGACAACCCAGAGCCACAGTGAAACCAGCAATAAATACAACAAACAAATATTACTGGCAGTTTCAGACAATAATTATTAGAGTACAATATTGTCAAGTATCAGGATTATTAGAATACAATATTGTGAGAGCAGATTATCCAATCCCCAATGCTTACATTAACTTTTAGGGGAATGGACAATATCTGAACCTAGATCAGGCGTTAGGGTAACTTTCCTCTTAGGCCATTACCATTCACTCACTACCTATCAGGTTTCAGGGCTGTATGGAGCTGACCGGCAATCCGACAGGGATCTATGATTCTATTCGTCAAGGGTTAATGGATCGGGCGCCATGGAGACAGACATGTTGAGGGTGATCTGGGGTTTGACGTATCCATTTAGTTCATCATTACTGTAGCTAGAACTAATGCATACTGTATATGGTGTGTGTGAGGGGTGAGGTTCTGTGTGTGTGTGTGTGTGTGTGTGTGTGTGTGTGTGTGTGTGTGTGTGTGTGTGCGTGTGTGTGTGTGTGTGTGTACTGTACTGTGCTGTGCTGTGCTGTACTGTACTGTGGGGGGGGAATCTATCTCTGGGGTCAGGGGCAAAGGTTAAGGCATTGACATCTATGAGATGCATCGGTCTCAGATTCACTTTAGAAGGACCTTGGATTCAAACAGGCATGAACACACACACACACACACACACACACACACACACACACACACACACACACACACACACACACACAGAACCTCACCCAGGTGGGAAACAGTACTGCTTTACCCTCAAGCTTTTAACCTGACATACTTCACTAAATACTACAGCTGCCTGGAGACATTCTGGACATGGGGTAGATTAGGGCTCATTGTAAAGGCTCTCAGAACAGAAATAAACTGTTTATGTTTCTTCATTTAATCTTCATTCTAACAGGTTTGAACCTCTTTTCTAAGAGAGGAGACGTAAACAGCACCAGACAACATTAGTGTTCATAAGAGAGGAGACGTAAACAGCACCAGACAACATTAGTGTTCATAAGAGAGGAGACGTAAACAGCACCAGACAACATTAGTGTTCATAAGAGAGGAGACGTAAACAGCACCAGACAACATTAGTGTTCATAAGAGAGGAGACGTAAACAGCACCAGACAACATTAGTGTTCATAAGAGAGGAGACGTAAACAGCACCAGACAACATTAGTGTTCATAAGAGAGGAGACGTAAACAGCACCAGACAACATTAGTGTTCATAAGAGAGGAGACGTAAACAGCACCAGACAACATTAGTGTTCATAAGAGAGGAGACGTAAACAGCACCAGACAACATTAGTGTTCATAAGAGAGGAGACGTAAACAGCACCAGACAACATTAGTGTTCATAAGAGAGGAGACGTAAACAGCACCAGACAACATTAGTGTTCATAAGAGAGGAGACGTAAACAGCACCAGACAACATTAGTGTTCATAAGAGAGGAGACGTAAACAGCACCAGACAACATTAGTGTTCATAAGAGAGGAGACGTAAACAGCACCAGACAACATTAGTGTTCATAAGAGAGGAGACGTAAACAGCACCAGACAACATTAGTGTTCATAAGAGAGGAGACGTAAACAGCACCAGACAACATTAGTGTTCATAAGAGAGGAGACGTAAACAGCACCAGACAACATTAGTGTTCATAAGAGAGGAGACGTAAACAGCACCAGACAACATTAGTGTTCATAAGAGAGGAGACGTAAACAGCACCAGACAACATTAGTGTTCATAAGAGAGGAGACGTAAACAGCACCAGACAACATTAGTGTTCATAAGAGAGGAGACGTAAACAGCACCAGACAACATTAGTGTTCATAAGAGAGGAGACGTAAACAGCACCAGACAACATTAGTGTTCATAAGAGAGGAGACGTAAACAGCACCAGACAACATTAGTGTTCATAAGAGAGGAGACGTAAACAGCACCAGACAACATTAGTGTTCATAAAACAACAGGTGTTATCGGACCCCATCACAATACCGAACAATACTCACAAAGACAACATAATATAGGCCAACAACACTTTATTATATACTGTGGCTATTGGCTAAGCATTTCTCTTTATCCACACTCTTCGTTCTGCTCTTTTTTTCTCAGATTTGATTGGCTAATGTGTGTCTTTCTCTACTTTGATTGGCAGATATGGAGCCTTGGATCCACAGGTTCCGGGCTGAGGGCACAGTGGATTACTCTCAGCTAACCTTTGACCCCAGCCAGAATGAACTGATAGTCGGAGCCAGGTATTATATTCCCCCACCCACCCTCCCTGTCCCCTCTCTCTCTCTATCGCTTCATCTCTCTTTCTCTTTCTGGCTTTTTCTCATGCTATCCCTCTCACTCATGATTGATGACACCTTTTGAAAATCCTCTGATTGAGTAGTGATTTTCTAGCTGTTCTCCAGTGATGTTCATTGTCTCTGCCAAGCACATCACCTTTAATTCAGCTCAGCGTGTGTGTGTGTGTGTGTGTGTGTGTGTGTGTGTGTGTGTGTGTGTGTGTGTGTGTGTGTGTGTGTGTGTGTGTGTGTGTGTGTGTGTGTGTGTGTGTGTGTGTATCCCAATCCTGCTAATGACCTTGGTTGTCAATATAAGCTGTTCTCTCCAGAGTTTAGAAGATAGCTGAGGAAACAGAGAGCTGGAGGACCAAGACAGAGACACAGAGCTGGGGGAATCAATTAATGTACTGCAGATGGATTCAAGGAAATGGAGGAGTTGGGAATACTTGCAGGGATTGACAGATAAGAAGAAGATAATTGAGTAAACGTGAAGAGAGGAGAGAGTCTGTGTAAGAGAGAGAGAGAAAGATAGAAAAAGAAAGAGTGAGTTCTGCATGAATGCAAGCAATACTGGGCTAGATTGAACTTTTACTGGGCTAGGTGGAACTTTTACTGGGCTAGGTGGAACTTATACTGGGCTAGGTGGAACTTTTACTGGGCTAGGTGGAACATTTACTGGTCTAGATGGAACTTTTACTGGGCTAGGTGGAACTTTTACTGGGCTAGGTGGAACTTTTACTGGGCTAGGTGGAAATTTTACTGGGCTAGGTGGAACTTTTACTGGGCTAGGTGGAACTTTTACTGGGCTAGGTGGAACATTTACTGGGCTAGATGGAACTTTTACTGGACTAGGTGGAACTTATACTTGGCTAGATGGAACATTTACTGGGCTAGGTGGAACATTTACTGGGCTAGATGGAACTTTTACTGGACTAGGTGGAACTTATACTTGGCTAGATGGAACTATTACTGGGCTAGATGGAACATTTACTGGGCTAGGTGGAACTTTTACTGGGCTAGGTGGAAATTTTACTGGGCTAGGTGGAACTTTTACTGGGCTAGGTGGAACTTTTACTGGGCTAGGTGGAAATTTTACTGGGCTAGGTGGAACTTTTACTGGGCTAGGTGGAACATTTACTGGGCTAGATGGAACTTTTACTGGACTAGGTGGAACTTATACTTGGCTAGATGGAACATTTACTGGGCTAGGTGGAACATTTACTGGGCTAGATGGAACTTTTACTGGACTAGGTGGAACTTATACTTGGCTAGATGGAACTATTACTGGGCTAGGTGGAACTTTTGTTCAAGCCACAAATATGTTGAGAACATTTCCAAGGTGAGTGATATCATTTGACCCTGACTATTATAAACACTGGGAGAGTGGAGCATTTGACCCTGACTATTATAAAACACTGGGAGAGTGATTGCATTTGACCCTGACTATTATAAACACTGGGAGAGTGATTGCATTTGACCCTGACTATCATAAACACTGGGAGAGTGGAGCATTTGACCCTGACTATTATAAAACACTGGGAGAGTGGAGCATTTGACCCTGACTATTATAAACACTGGGAGAGTGGAGCATTTGACCCTGACTATTATAAAACACTGGGAGAGTGATTGCATTTGACCCTGACTATTATAAACACTGGGAGAGTGATTGCATTTGACCCTGACTATTATAAAACACTGGGAGAGTGGAGCATTTGACCCTGACTATTATAAAACACTGGGAGAGTGATTGCATTTGACCCTGACTATTATAAACACTGGGAGAGTGATTGCATTTGACCCTGACTATTATAAACACTGGGAGAGTGGAGCATTTGACCCTGACTATTATAAAACACTGGGAGAGTGATTGCATTTGACCCTGACTATTATAAACACTGGGAGAGTGATTGCATTTGACCCTGACTATTATAAAACACTGGGAGAGTGGAGCATTTGACCCTGACTATTATAAACACTGGGAGAGTGGAGCATTTGACCCTGACTATTATAAACACTGGGAGAGTGATTGCATTTGACCCTGACTATTATAAACACTGGGAGAGTGGAGCATTTGACCCTGACTATTATAAAACACTGGGAGAGTGGAGCATTTATCCTTCCCTCTCAGACACTAGTCTGACCCAGGGGCTAAAGGGTGTTCCTGTCTGTCCCTGGAGTGGTCTGGACTAGCCTCGCTTCTCTTTCTCTAGATGAGAGGGCTCAGGCTTAGTGACAGAGATCTAGGATAATCTAGGCTAAGGGGCTAGGGGTTGATTTGAGACTTACTCTGTCAACCTAAATAGGCTCAGTGACAGAGATCTAGGATAATCTAGGCTAAGGGGCTAGGGGTTGATTTGAGACTTACTCTGTCAACCTAAATAGGCTCAGTGACAGGGATCTAGAAGAATCTAGGCTAAGGGGCTAGGGGTTGATTTGAGACGTCCTCCGTCAACCTAAATTGACTCAGTGAGAGGGATCTAGAAGAATCTAGGCTAAGGGGCTAGGGGTTGATTTCAGACTTACTCTGTCAACCTACATATCAACCTACATGACTAGGGTTTGATTTGGGACAAGACCTACTCTGTCTGGCTGAGAGGGATCGTTGAAGATTGTCCTGGAGTCTAGGGTTTGATTTGGGACAAGGCCTACTCTGTCTGACTGAATGGGCTCTATATTCTCTGTGTGTTGGATCAGTCTGACTGGAAGTTTCCATGAGTCCAATAAGTCTGTATTTTAGATCCAGTTGGTTTAATTTAAGACGTTTAACATTTGAGGAGTCACATTGAATTGTCTTAGAGCTTCCGGTGTCGACGTTAAATGTTTAAATTAAATGTCTAAATGTCAAATAGAGTTAGACAAAGAGGGTCTGTCTGTGACCCGATGGCCAGAAAGAGTTGTAATGGCGGCAGATCGATTGTAGATGTTAATATAGTGTAAAAAGGGTCTTAGACCACAGCCTGCCCTGTGAAATACTGTAGCCTGTCGTGGGAATTTCCTCTTCTTACCAAATCATGAGCGCAAACCACACACAAGTCAGAGTTAGTTATCAAAGTCCATCTTTAATTATATCAGCTCTATCACAATCCTGTGACTCTCAGATAAATGCAGTGTCTCTCAATGAATTCTCTGAGAGCCCCTTCTGCATTGCAACTGCGATCCTTTAATAGCAAAGAACACACATAGTCAGACAGCATAGACATAATAAATCGTTCAGTCTCCTTACTCAAACCCAGAAACCATAAACCAACCCTCCATATCAACAGGCATATATCAAATTGTCATTTAGATACAACCAATTCTAAATACAACCAATCCTGGACAAACTCACGGAGAGCATAGAATGATTCCAGACACTGCCATCCTCCTCTCCCCGATGGGAAAAAGTAGGGAGTGAACTGGCACACAGACACAGTGGAGCAAAAGATATGTTTACACATGATGACACTTTGACCTCTCCCCTCTCTGCGGCCCATGCAACTTAGTCTTGACATAGAACAGATACTGCAACCCTGCCACAGTATTATACAAAAATAACATTCTTGATGAGAAGTAACTTACAAACATATGATGAATATAAAACATCTTACCTATGTTACCAACAAATTCTGATTATTCCCCAACAAGCTGCTCTTTAGAAGATGGATAGGCTTGGGTTTGTGTGTGTGTGTGTGTGTGTGCCTATAGGTGCTCCTGTCGAGGTTTCAGTGGGAGTATAACATTACCGAATAGATGCCTAGATGATTTACTTTCTTGACATGAATTAAAGGGCAATTCCACCACTTTTCATTCATTCTCCAGGATCAAACCAGTGTCTACATATGTGAAAACAGCACATTTCTGTATGATCTGTGATCTAAAAAGATCAGAAGAAAGTTCAGAACAAATCTCTCATAGGGTAGTATTAACAGTTTATTTTATTTTTTAAATAGTCACTTTCAACACCTGCAATGAGTTTCTCACCCAACTGAGGGCGTTTCCTTCCTCCCCAAGTCACGGCGAACCTCATAGTGTTTCAAAATGACCGTTTCTAAAATGTTTAAACTTTTGATGATGTCATCAGGTGTAAATATGTCCTTTTCACAGATGTGGACATTAGTATTGTACTGGAGATAATGAGCATGAGGTTGGAAAGTGGTGAAGAGCTCTTTCATATTTGTAAAACGAATAACTTTCTGAACCCGGTTTGAACTGAACCTGACAGGATTGATTCTCTGACATTCCTGGACAAAACTGATTAGAAATTAAACATCTGAGTGGCACAGCGGTCAAACGCACTGCATCACTACAGACCCGGGTTCAATCCCGGGCTGTATCACAACTGGCCGTGATCGGGAATCCCATAGGGCAGTGCACAACCAGCGTCGTCCGGGTTTGGGGAGGGTTTGGCTGGGGGAGGCTTTAATTGGCCAATCATGCTCTAGTGACTCCTTGTGGTGGGCCAGGCGCCTGCAGGCTGAATTCAGTCAGTTGAACGGTGTTTCCTCTGACACATTGGTACGGCTGGCTTCCAGGTTAAGCAGGCGTGTGTTAAGAAGCACGGCTTGGCAGGGTCATGTTTCAGAGGACGCATGACTCGACCTTTGTCTCTTCCGATCCCGTTGGGGATTTGCAGCGATGAGACAAGATCGTAATCGGGGAGAAAAAGGGGTGAAAATAAAAAACATGTATAAAATAAAAATAAATGAAACAGCCTTAATATTAATCGTCACTCTGCTAAATAATAATATTAATATGAATAATAAAACTGCTATGATGATGAGTCTTGTGCCAGAATGCTGAACTTATACAATCAAACTGAAAACATTGGTCATAAAAGAACAGGCCTACTCATTCTACAGACTACTCATTAGCTTATACTGTTTTGTGGAAAGTTTGAAAGACCAGACAATTTGTTTTTTCAAAAGAGCCTAAGGCAAGAGCCTTATTCAAGTGAAGTTTCACCATTGGACTCTCTGATACACACACACACACACACACACATGAATGTGGGCCCACGCACACTCACACAGCCTTAGGTCCTATGGTCTGTTAAAGCAAAAATTCACTCAGGGATGCATTTGTCTGGAGGTGACCCCTAGACACTGATTCAAGATCAGTTTAGCATTTTCCCCACTAACGGTTGAGGTTGGACTTTGGAAAGAGTGAGTCCTACATCTATGCAGTGGTGTAAAGTACATAAGTAATAATACTTTAAAGTACTACTTAAGTCGTTTTTGGGGGTATCTGTACTTGACTTTACTATTTATATTTTTGATGACTATTTTACTTTCCTGAAGAAAATAATGCACTTTTTACTTCATACATTTTCCTTGACACCCAAAAGTATTCGTTACACTTTGAATGCTTAGCAGGACAGGTAAAGTGTCTAATTCACGCACTTAAATCCCTGGTCATCCCTCCTGCCACTGATCTGGAGGACTCACTAAACAGAAAATCCCTGGTCATTCCCTACTGCCTCTGATCTGGAGGACTCACTAAACAGAGAACATCCCTGGTCATCCCTACTGCCTCTGATCTGGTGGACTCACTAATCAGAGAAAATCCCTGGTCATCTCTACTGCCACTGATCTGGTGGACTCACTAATCAGAGAACAAGAAAATTGTTTATAATTTGTGCATGCACTTTTGCTTTTGAAACTTAAATATATTTTAGCAATTACATTTACTGTTGATACAAAGTATATTTAAATCCAAATACTATTTTACTGGGTGACTTTTACTTGAGTCATTTTCTATTAATACTTTTACTCAAATGTGTACTTTCTCCATCACTGCATCTGTATCTACAGGAAATTTGTAAAGTATGTAATCTTTATTCTGTTCGGTTTAGATTGGATTTCTATTCAAAACCACAAAGATATAACTAGTTTCAACTGGCAGTAACATAGTATGTATTTAGTTACATCTGAACAGGCCCTTTGGAGTGACCCAGAAAGATAGCTGTGATTAATCAAAGGTTTGATGAGGTAGAGGAAATAACCAATATGGGAGTAAAATAACCCAGAGATATTTTTGGAAATGGTCTCCTGTCCACTTCTCTTTTTTCAGATTGTGTCTTTTTAGAGAAGATTATACCTTCATCTCTCCTCCCTGTCTCTTTTCCTTTCAGAAACCACCTGTTCAGACTCCATCTGGAGGACCTCTCGCTGATCCAGGTGAGACTTTACCAGCGTTGCCAGTCCCTCATCCATTGCTACCCATATGTCCCCCTCTATCTCTCTATCCCTCCCTCTTTCTCTATCTCTCTATCCCTCCCTCTTTCTCTATCTCTCTATCCCTCCCTCTTTCTCTATCTCTCTATCCCTCCCTCTTTCTCTATCTCTCTATCCCTCCCTCTTTCTCTATCTCTCTGTCCCTCCCTCTTTCTCTATCTCTCTATCCCTCCCTCTTTCTCTATCTCTCTGTCCCTCCCTCTTTCTCTATCTAACTATCCCTCTTTCTCTATCTCTCTGTCCCTCCCTCTTTCTCTATCTCTCTGTCCCTCCCTCTTTCTCTATCTCTCTCTCTCCCTCTTTCTCTATCCTCTATCCCTCCCTCTTTCTCTATCTCTCTATCCCTCCCTCTTTCTCTATCTCTCTATCCCTCCCTCTTTTGCTATCTCTCTGTCCCTCCCTTTTTCGCTATCTCTCTGTCCCTCCCTCTTTCTCTATCTAACTATCCCCCTTTCTCTATCTCTCTATCCCTCCCTCTTTCTCTATCCCTCTATCCCTCCCTCTTTCTCCATCTCTCTGTCCCTCCCTCTTTCTCTATCTCTCTATCCCTCCCTCTTTCTCTATCCCTCTATCCCTCCCTCTTTCTCTATCACTCTATCCCTCCCTCTTTCTCTATCTCTCTGTCCCTCCCTCTTTCTCTCTCTATCCTCCCTCTTTCTCTATCCCTCCCTCTTTCTCTATCACTCTATCCCTCCCTCTTTCTCTATCCCTCTATCCCTCCCTCTTTCTCTATCTCTCTGTCCCTCCCTCTTTCTCTATCCCTCTATCCCTCCCTCTTTCTCTATCCCTCTTTCTCTATCCCTCCCTCTTTCTCTATCTCTCTGTCCCTCCCTCTTTCTCTATCCCTCTATCCCTCCCTCTTTCTCTATCACTCTATCCCTCCCTCTTTCTCTCTCTCTCTTTTTCCCTCTTCATCACCTTTCCTATGTATCTTCCTTTAACTCTCATATTCATCTCCCTGCAACTTCTTCACATCTCTCTTTTCTCAGACTCTTTCTAGTATTATCTCTCCCTTCACATTTCCTCCCTTTAGCCCCCCCCTTCTCTCTCTTCCCCTCAATGTCTAGCTCGCAGTCAGTTTGTTGGAACATCGCATCAGGTATAACAAGTCTGGTCTCTTTTAAAAACACTGTTTTTACATTTGTTTTATCTGTCTACATTAACAGAGTAATACAGTAATACTGGAACAGGCCAGCTGTCAGTTGGGCCAATACAAATCTGTCACAAGCAATACACAACACCTGTCATAGCAGTTACAGGAATAACAACCCAGGGTACATTTCAAATATTTCACACTGTTATATGCATCATAACAACACCATTTTGTCGAGTGCTGTCAGTGAAGCCAGGATAATGATTATTGTGTCAGGAGATCCTGAGGGCTTGATTTGTGCAATAGACTTCATGCAGTTTGTAACGGCTGTCGTGGGAAGAAGGTGAGGACCAATGCGCAGCGTGGTACGTGTTCATCTTTTTAATGAAGTAAACTGAACACTGAATAACAAAGCAACAAAGAAACAACCGGAACAGTTCTGTCTGGTGTCGACACACACAGACTAAAAACAACCTGAACAGTTCTGTCTGGTGTAGACACACAAAGACCGGAAACAACCGGAACAGTTCTGTCTGGTGCAGACACACAAAGACCGGAAACAACCGGAACAGTTCTGTCTGGTGCAGACACACAAAGACCGGAAACAACCGGAACAGTTCTGTCTGGTGTAGACACACAAAGACTGGAAACAACCGGAACAGTTCTGTCTGGTGCAGACACACAAAGACTGGAAACAACCGGAACAGTTCTGTCTGGTGCAGACACACAAAGACTGGAAACAACCGGAACAGTTCTGTCTGGTGTCGACACACAAAGACTGAAAAGAACCACCCACAAAACACAATGGAAAACAGGCTACCTAAATATGGTTCTCAATCAGGGACAACGATTGACAGCTTCCTCTGATTGAGAACCATACCAGGCCAAACAAAGAAATAGAAAATCATAGAAAAACTAACATAGACAACCCAACCAACTCACGCCCTGACCATACTAAAACAAAAGACAAAACAAAGGAACTAAGAACGTGACACAGTTGTCCTCTAGAAGAGTGGGGTGTGAGAGAACTATCACTAGGCTAAGAGTGGGGTGTGAGAGAACTATCACTAGGCTAAGAGTGGGGTGTGAGAGAACTATCACTAGGCTAAGAGTGGGGTGTGAGAGAACTATCACTAGGCTAAGAGTGGGGTGCGAGAGAACTATCACTAGGCTAAGAGTGGGGTGTGAGAGAACTATCACTAGGCTAAGAGTGGGGTGTGAGAGAACTATCACTAGGCTAAGAGTGGGGTGTATCACTAGGCTAGAACTATCACTAGGCTAAGAGTGGGGTGTGAGAGAACTATCACTAGGCTAAGAGTGGGGTGCGAGAGAACTATCACTAGGCTAAGAGTGGGGTGTGAGAGAACTATCACTAGGCTAAGAGTGGGGTGTGAGAGAACTATCACTAGGCTAAGAGTGGGGTGTGAGAGAACTATCACTAGGCTAAGAGTGGGGCTAAGTGAGGTGTGAGAACTATCACTAGGCTAAGAGTGGGGTGTGAGAGAACTATCACTAGGCTAAGAGTGGGGTGTGAGAGAACTATCACTAGGCTAAGAGTGGGGTGTGAGAGAACTATCACTAGGCTAAGAGTGGGGTGTGAGAGAACTATCACTAGGCTAAGAGTGGGGTGTGAGAGAACTATCACTAGGCTAAGAGTGGGGTGTGAGAGAACTATCACTAGGCTAAGAGTGGGGTGTGAGAGAACTATCACTAGGCTAAGAGTGGGGTGTGAGAGAACTATCACTAGGCTAAGAGTGGGGTGTGAGAGAACTATCACTAGGCTAAGAGTGGGGTGTGAGAGAACTATCACTAGGCTAAGAGTGGGGTGTGAGAGAACTATCACTAGGCTAAGAGTGGGGTGTGAGAGAACTATCACTAGGCTAAGAGTGGGGTGTGAGAGAACTATCACTAAGCTAAGAGTGGGGTGTGAGAGAACTATCACTAGGCTAAGAGTGGGGTGTGAGAGAACTATCACTAGGCTAAGAGTGGGGTGTGAGAGAACTATCACTAGGCTATTGTGGGGTGTGAGAGAACTATCACTAGGCTAAGATGGGGTGTGAGAGAGCTTCACTAAGCTAAGAGTGGGGTGTGATGAGAACTATCACTAGGCTAAGAGTAGTCTGTCTCTGAACTATCACTAGGCTAAGAGTGGGGTGTGAAGAACTATCACTAGGCTAAGAGTCAGGTGTGAAGAACTATCACTAGGCTAAGAGTGGGGTGTGAGAGAACTATCACTAGGCTAAGAGTGGGGTGCTAGAGAACTATCACTAGGCTAAGAGTGGGGTGTGAGAGAACTATCAATAGGCTAAGAGTGGGGTGTGAGAGAACTATCACTAGGCTAAGAGTGGGGTGTGAGAGAACTATCACTAGGCTAAGAGTGGGGTGTGAAGAACTATCACTAGGCTAAGAGTGGTCTGCTCTGAACTATCACTAGGCTAAGAGTGGGGTGTGAGAGAACTATCAATAGGCTAAGAGTCAGTGTTAAGAACTATCACTAGGCTAAGAGTGGGGTGTCTATCACTAGGCTAAGAGTGGGGTGTGAGAGAACTATCACTAGGCTAAGAGTGGGGTGTGAGAGTCAGCTATCACTGGCTAAGAGTGGGGTGTGAGAGAACTATCACTAGGCTAAGAGTCAGTGTTAAGAACTATCACTAGGCTAAGAGTGGGGTGTGAGAGAACTATCACTAGGCTAAGAGTGTGGTGTGATAGAACTATCACTAGGCTAAGAGTGGGGTGCGAGAGAACTATCACTAGGCTAACAGTGGGGTGTGAGAGAACTATCACTAGGCTAAGAGTGGGGTGTGAGAGAACTATCACTAGGCTAAGAGTAGTCACTAGGCTAAGAGTGGGTGTTAATGAGCTATCACTAGGCTAAGAGTAGTCCTCTCTGGCTAGTCAGTGGGGTTAATGGCCCTATCACTAGGCTAAGAGTGGGGTGTGAGAGAACTATCACTAGGCTAAGCTGGATCAGAGGAGTCTGCCAGCCATTGTAGTCAGTGTTAATGGCCCTATATATCTAACATTACTCTTCTCTGTAGTCAGTATTAATGGCCCTATATATCTAACAGTAGTCTTCTCTGTAGTCAGTATTAATGGCCCTATATATCTAACAGTAGTCTTCTCTGTAGTCAGTATTAATGGCCCTATATATCAATCAGTAGTCTTCTCTGTAGTCAGTGTCAATGGCCCTATATATCTAACAGTAGTCTTCTCTGTAGTCAGTATTAATGGCCGCATATATCTAACAGTAGTCCTCTCTGTAGTCAGTGTTAATGGCCCTATATATCTAACAGTTGTCTTCTCTGTAGTCAGTGTTAATGGCCCTATATATCTAACAGTAGTATTCTCTGTAGTCAGTATTAATGGCCCTATATATCTAACAGTAGTCCTCTCTGTAGTCAGTGTTAATGGCCCTATATATCTAACAGTAGTCTTCTCTGTAGTCAGTGTTAATGGCCCTATATATTTAACAGTAGACCTCTCTGTAGTCAGTGTTAATGGCCCTATATATCTAACAGTAGTCTTCTCTGTAGTCAGTATTAATGGCCCTATATATCTAACAGTAGTCCTCTCTGTAGTCAGTGTTAATGGCCCTATATATCTAACAGTAGTCCTCTCTGTAGTCAGTGTTAATGGCCCTATATATCTAACAGTAGTCTTCTCTGTAGTCAGTATTAATGGCCCTATATATCTAACAGTAGACCTCTCTGTAGTCAGTGTTAATGGCCCTATATATCTAACAGTAGTCTTCTCTGTAGTCAGTATTAATGGCCCTATATATCTAACAGTAGTCCTCTCTGTAGTCAGTGTTAATGGCCCTATATATCTAACAGTATTCTCTGTAGTCATTTCCATGGCTGAATGCTGTATGTTGGTTTATATGCATCCCTTAGAAGGAAATAGAAGGAACGGAGAGGGGAAGAGGCGAAATAAGCAGAGAGTGAGAGGGAGAATGAGGGAGATGGAGCAATGTAGAGTAAGATATAGCATTACTGATTGATGAAGGTGATTTGCGAAGGGAAAACGGTGTATGAGTAGTAGTAGTAACAACAAAGAGAGCTGTACCAGAATACTCAGCGTTTTTCTTCTTCGTTTCTCTTCTCTACATTGAGATGTGTAGAGAAGAGAAAGGAGTTTTACTGTAGAAATGTGTCTTCTTTGGGAAATATCCTACAAACTACACCCACACATGCCTATTTCATTAGCTACCACCTATCATGGTGCTTTAGTACAGTACATACCCATTGGCATTGGTTAACAGGATTTATCATTGCACTGTGCTGACATGAATAACATAAGTGTGTGTTTTGATGAAAATAAGTACTGAGAGCTGTGCTTGTGCCTTGTATGATTTTTGCAATAAAATGAGAGACCGAGTAGAATTACCATTTCATATGATCCATGCTCAGGCTTAATCCCTAATGTACCAAAACTAAATATTTATGAGCACGTCAAAACAACCAAGGTTATTCTTCGATGTACTTTATGAACGAATAATAAACCAGACCTCTAGAAATACTTTCAGCGTTATTGATTAAAACCCCTCTAATTTTCTCTTAAACAAACCCTTCATCACTTAAAATGAAACTGGAGGCCTCTTGCTAGTGTGTTGTTTGCAGACTCAGAGAGACGTGCCAGTTGCTGTGTCAGCCAGATAAATGCCCTCTGTCTGTCCTGTGGTGCTTCAGTAGTGCTCAGCGATTAACCGAAATGTCCTTATTTTTTGGTTATTAAACAACTAATTGACCATTCGGTTCAATTACTTAACTTCCACTTAGTTCAGTTTTTTTGTGCCATTTCTCGACAGATAAATCAAATCATTCAAAAGAGACATCAAATCAAGAACTGGGATGTTGGGCTGAAGGGAGTTGTAGTTTTCATGAAGCATATTTTCAACCAAGTTCAGTGCAAAAACGTGGTAACCACTGCGCCTGTTTTTTCCAGCTGTTAGGTTAGATACACACAGACAGCATGTAAATAACACAGCAACAAGTAATATACACTGTTCAAAAATATAAAGGGAACACTTAAACAACACAATGTAACTCCAAGTCAATCACACTTCTGTGAAATCAAACTGTCCACTTAGGAAGCAACACTGATTGACAATACATTTCACATGCAGGTGGTGACCACAGACCACTTCTCAGTTCCTATGCTTCCTGGCTGATGTTTTGGTCACTTTTGAATGCTGGCGGTGCTTTCACTCTAGTGGTAGCATGAGACGGAGTCTACAACCCACACAAGTGGCTCAGGTAGTGCAGCTCATCCAAGATGGCACATCAATGCGAGCTGTGGCAAGAAGGTTTCCTGTGTCTGTCAGCGTAGTGTGCAGAGCATGGAGGCGCTACCAGGAGACAGGCCAGTACATCAGGAGACGTGGAGGAGGCCGTAGGAGGGCAACAATCCAGCAGCAGGACCGCTACCTCCACCTTTGTGCAAGGAGGAGCAGGAGGAGCACTGCCAGAGCCCTGCAAAATGACCTCCAGCAGGCCACAAATGTGCATGTGTCTGCTCAAACGGTCAGAAACAGACTCCATGAGGGTGGTATATGGGCCCGACGTCCACAGGTGGGGGTTGTGCTTACAGCCCAACACCGTGCAGGGTGTTTGGCATTTGCCAGAGAACACCAAGATTGGCAAATTCGCCACTGGCGCCCTGTGCTCTTCACAGATGAAAGCAGGTTCACACTGAGCACATGTGACAGACGAGACAGAGTCTGGAGACGCCGTGGAGAACGTTCTGCTGCCTGCAACATCCTCTAGCATGACTGGTTTGGCGGTGGGTCAGTCATCGTGTGGGGTGGCATTTCTTTGGGGGGCCGCACAGCCCTCCATGTGCTCGCCAGAGGTAGCCTGACTACCATTAGGTACCGAGATGAGATCCTCAGACCCCTTGTGAGACCATATGTTGGCCCTGGGTTCCTCCTAATGCAAGACAATGCTAGACCTCATGTGGCTGGAGTGTGTCAGCAGTTCCTGCAAGAGGAAGGCATTGATGCTATGGACTGGCCCGCCCATTCCCCAGAGCTGAATCCAATTGAGCACATCTGGGACATCATGTCTCGCTCCATCCACCAACGCCACGTTGCACCACAGACTGTTCAGGAGTTGGCAGATGCTTTAGTACAGGTCTGGGAGGAGATCCCTCAGGAGACCATCCGCCACCTCATCAGGAGCATGCCCAGGCATTGTAAGGAGGTCATACAGGCACGTGGAGGCCACACACACTACTGAGCCTCATTTTGACTTTGTTTTAAGGACATTACATCAAAGTTGGATCAGCCTGTAGTGTGGTTTTCCACTTTAATTTTGAGTGTGACTCCAAATCCAGACCTCCATGGGTTGATAAATTTGATTTCCATTGATAATTTTTGTGTGATTTTGTTGTCAGCACATTCAACTATGTAAAGAAAAAAAGTATTTAATAAGAATATTTCATTCATTCAGATCTAGGATGTGTTATTTTAGTGTTCCCTTTATTTTTTTGAGCAGTGTACTTTGAAGAAGTAGTAAAATGAGTTTGTAAGACAGCTTGGCAAAACATGCTTAGTAGGCAGGCTAGCTAAATAGGATGACTACAGACAGTACAGTGTGGGGAGAACAGAGAAGGTTGTCTGGCTGTTTGACTGCTACTGCCTGAGCAGAGATGAGATGATGACTTTAATAAGGAATGACAAATAATTAAGTCATCAAATAAAAACTAAGTCAACAAACAACTGGACCTGTTTTCACTGTTTGCATTTTCACTGTTTTGGCAATTGAATGTTCACCATTTTGCTTTATATATTTGGAATTTCCCCCCTCACCTTCTCTCCCCCTCTCCTCTCCTCTCCCCCTCTACTCTCCCCCTCTCCTCTCCCCCTCTACTCTCCCCCTCTACTCTCCCCCTCTCTCCCCCTCTACCCCCCCTCTCCTTCTCTCCCCCTCTCCTCTCCCCCTCTACTCTCCCTCTCTCCTTCTGTCCCCCTCTCCTCCTCTCCCTCTCTCCCTCTTGTCTCGTGATTTGGTTGGGTCTAATTGTGTTGCTGTCCTGGGGCTCTGTGGGGTCTGTTTGTGTTTGTGAACAGAGCCCCAGGACCAGCTTGCTTAGGGGACTCTTCTCCAGGATCAATTCTCTGTAGGCGATGGCTTTGTTATGGAAAGTTTGGGAATCACTACCTTTTAGGCGGTTGTAGAATTTAACATCTCTTTTATGAATTTTGATAATTAGTGGATATCGGCCTAATTCTGCTCTACAAGGATAATTTGGTGTTTGTCCCATTTTGTGAATTCTTGGTTGGTGAGCGGACCCCAGGACTCATAATCATAAAGGGCAATGGGTTCTATAACTGATTCAAGTATTTTTATTCAGATCCTAATTGGCATGTCACATTTTGGTATGTCACATTTTGGTATGTCACATTTTGGTATGTCACATTTTATGGCCCTTCTTGCGTTGTCCCTCAGATCGTTCACAGCTTTCTGGAAGTTACATGTGGCGCTGATGTATGTATGTATAGTTTTTTGTGTACTTTAGGGCAACGGTGTCTAGATGGAATTTGTATTTGTGGTCCTGGAGACTGGAACTTTTTTGGAACACCATTATTTTAGTCTTACTGAGATTTACTGTCAGGGCCCAGGTCTGACAGAATCTGTGCAGAAGATCTAGGTGCTGCTGTAGGCCCTCCTTGGTTTGTGACCGAAGCACCAGATCATCAGCAAACAGTAGACATTTGACTTCAGATTCTATTCGTTTGAGGCCGTGTTTTGCAGACTGTTCTAGTGCCCTGACCAATTCGTTGATATATATGTTGAAGAGGGTGGGGTTTAAGCTGCATCCCTGTCTCACCCCACAGCCCTGTGTGAAGAAATGTGTGTGTTTTACAGTTGAAGTCGGAAGTTAACATACGCCTTAGCCAAATACATTTAAACTCAGTTTTTCACAATTCCTGACATTTAATCCTAGTAACAATTCCCTGTCTTAGGTCAGTTAGGATCACCACTTTATTTTAAGAATGTGAAATGTGAGAATAATATTAGAGAGAATGATTTATTTAATCTTTTATTTCTTTATGGCAATTTTAACCGCACACTTGTTTATTATGTACATGGATTTGATAATGTCGTATGTTTTTCCCCCCAACACCACTTTCCATTCATTTGTTTAGCAGACCCTCATGTCAAATTAAGTTAAAAAAGCATTTTGAAATCAACAAAGCATGAGACGACTTTGCCTTTGTTTTGGTTTGTTTGGTCTGTCGTACGATAATTTGGTAAAAAGCCAATTTGACATTTGCTCAGTACATGGTTTTCACTGAGGAAATGTAAGCGTCTGCTGTTAATGATATTGCAGAGAATTTCCCCAAGGTTTCTGTTGAAGCATATCCCACGTTAGTTATTGGGGTCAAATTTGGGGTGATCAGTCCTTGGTTCCAAATATTGGGAAAGATTCTGGAGCTAAGGGTGATGTTAAAGAGTTTAAATATAACCAATTGGAATTTGTGGTCTGTATATCTTATAATTTCATTGAGGATACCATCAACACCACAGGCCTTTTTGGGTTGGTATTTGTATTTTGTCCTGTAGTTCCTTCAATGTAATTGGAGAATCCAGTGGGTTCTGGTAGTCTGGTGGTCTTTAATAGTTGATTCTAAGATTTGTATTTGTATTTGATCATGTATATGTTTTTGATTTTTGTTATTTTTTCTTTGTTAAAGGGCTGAAAAGATTGGATTTTTATTTTACCAGGCAAGTCAGTTAAGAACACATTCTTATTTTCAATGACAGCTTAGGAACAGTGGGTTAACTGCCTGTTCAGGGGTAGAATGACAGATTTGTACCTTGTCAGCTCGGGGGTTTGAACTCACAACCTTCCGGTTACTAGTCCAATACTCTAACCACTAGGCTACCCTGCCGCCTCCACACTCTAACCACTAGGCTACCCTGCCGCCTCTACACTCTAAACACTAGGCTACCCTGCCGCCTCTACACTCTAACCACTAGGCTACCCTGCCGCCTCTACACTCTAAACACTAGGCTACCCTGCCGCCTCTACACTCTAACCACTAGGCTACCCTGCCTCCTCTACACTCTAACCACTAGGCTACCCTGCCGCCTCTACACTCTAACCACTAGGCTACCCTGCCTCCTCTACACTCTAACCACTAGGCTACCCTGCCGCCTCTACACTCTAACCACTAGGCTACCCTGCCGCCTCTACACTCTAACCACTAGGCTACCCTGCCGTCTCTACACTCTAAACACTAGGCTACCCTGCCTCCTCTACACTCTAACCACTAGGCTACCCTGCCGCCTCTACACTCTAACCACTAGGCTACCCTGCCTCCTCTACACTCTAACCACTAGGCTACCCTGCCGCCTCGACACTCTAACCACTAGGCTACCCTGCCGCCTCTACACTCTAAACACTAGGCTACCCTGCCGCCTCTACACTCTAACCACTAGGCTACCCTGCCGCCTCTACACTCTAAACACTAGGCTACCCTGCCGCCTCTACACTCTAACCACTAGGCTACCCTGCCTCCTCTACACTCTAACCACTAGGCTACCCTGCCGCCTCTACACTCTAACCACTAGGCTACCCTGCCTCCTCTACACTCTAACCACTAGGCTACCCTGCCGCCTCTACACTCTAACCACTAGGCTACCCTGCCGCCTCTACACTCTAACCACTAGGCTACCCTGCCGTCTCTACACTCTAAACACTAGGCTACCCTGCCTCCTCTACACTCTAACCACTAGGCTACCCTGCCTCCTCTACACTCTAACCACTAGGATACCCTGCCTCCTCTACACTCTAACCACTAGGATACCCTGCCGCCTCTACACTCTAACCACTAGGCTACCCTGCCTCCTCTACACTCTAACCACTAGGCTACCCTGCCTCCTCTACACTCTAAACACTAGGCTACCCTGCCGCCTCTACACTCTAACCACTAGGCTACCCTGCCTCCTCTACACTCTAAACACTAGGCTACCCTGCCGCCTCTACACTCTAACCACTAGGCTACCCTGCCTCCTCTACACTCTAAACACTAGGCTACCCTGCCTCCTCTACACTCTAACCACTAGGCTACCCTGCCTCCTCTACACTCTAACCACTAGGATACCCTGCCTCCTCTACACTCTAACCACTAGGATACCCTGCCGCCTCTACACTCTAACCACTAGGCTACCCTGCCTCCTCTACACTCTAACCACTAGGCTACCCTGCCTCCTCTACACTCTAAACACTAGGCTACCCTGCCGCCTCTACACTCTAACCACTAGGCTACCCTGCCTCCTCTACACTCTAACCACTAGGCTACCCTGCCGTCTCTACACTCTAAACACTAGGCTACCCTGCCGCTCCGGATTGTTAATTAAAGGGACACATTTGATAGGGATGTCAAAAATACTGTTTCGGTTTTCAACTGCCTATTACAGTGAAATGTTTTGTCCAGGAAGTTGTCTAAAAGGGATGGAATTTGTTGTTGCCAAATTCATTTTATGGTAGGTTTCCACACTACTTTCCTTCCATCTAGAGCATTTTTTTTAAATTATTCCGTTCCTTTGGTTTTGATGCCTCATGATTGAGTTTTGCTCTGTTCAAGTAGACTGTGATTTTGCTGTGATCTGATAGGGGTGTCAGTGGGCTGACTGTGAACGCTCTGAGAGACTCTGGGTTGAGGTCAGTGGACTGACTGTGAACGCTCTGAGAGACTCTGGGTTGAGGTCAGTGGGCTGACTGTGAACGCTCTGAGAGACTCTGGGTTGAGGTCAGTGGACTGACTGTGAACGCTCTGAGAGACTCAGGGTTGAGGTCAGTGGGCTGACTGTGAACGCTCTGAGAGACTCCGGGTTGAGGTCAGTGGGCTGACTGTGAACGCTCTGAGAGACTCTGGGTTGAGGTCAGTGGGCTGACTGTGAACGCTCTGAGAGACTCTGGGTTGAGGTCAGTGGGCTGACTGTGAACGCTCTGAGAGACTCTGGGTTGAGGTCAGTGGGCTGACTGTGAACGCTCTGAGAGACTCTGGGTTGAGGTCAGTGGGCTGACTGTGAACGCTCTGAGAGACTCTGGGTTGAGGTCAGTGGGCTGACTGTGAACGCTCTGAGAGACTCTGGGTTGAGGTCAGTGATAGAGTAGTCTACAGTACTACTGCCAAGAGATGAGCTATCGGTGTACCTACCGTAGGAGTCCCCTCAAAGCCTACAATTGACGATGTACATACCCAGCGTGCGACAAAGCTGCAGGAGTTCTGACCCATTTTTTGGGGGTTATGTTGTCGTAGTTGTGTCTAGGGGGGCGTATGGGGGAGGGAATGGTGTCACCTCCAGGTAGGTGTTTGTCCCCCTTTGTGCTGAGGGTGTCAGGTTATTGTCCGGTTCTGGCGTTTAGGTCGACTAGTACATGTCCCTGGGCCTGGAAATGGTTGATCTCCCCCTCTAGGATGGAGAAGCTGTTTTCATTAAAGTATTGGGATTCTATTGGGGATTCTATTGGGGATTCTATTGGGGATTCTATTGGGGATTCTGTTGGAGATTATATTGGGGATTCTATTGGGGATTCTGTTGGAGATTATATTGGGGATTCTATTGGGGATTCTGTTGGAGATTCTATTGGGGATTCTGTTGGAGATTCTATTGGGGATTCTATTGGGGATTCTGTTGGAGATTCTATTGGGGATTCTATTGGGGATTCTGTTGGGGATTCTATTGGGGATTCTATTGGGGATTCTGTTGGAGATTCTATTGGGGATTCTATTGGGGATTCTGTTGGAGATTCTATTGGGGATTCTATTGGGGATTCTGTTGGGGATTCTATTGGGGATTCTATTGGGGATTCTATTAGGGGGGGGTAGCCTGGACCGTTCTTCCCTCCTGGCGCTCGAGGGCACCAGGCTGCCCTGCATTATGCCCTCCTGCCACCGTCATTTACACACATCTGCCTTTCTCCTTCACGTGCATCAGCGCTCATTGGACTTACGTGGACTCAATGGCTTGTGTAATTTCCTTCGCTATATCTGTCTGTTTCCTAGCTCTGTTCCCTTTGTTTGTCATATGTCCTTGTTTACCTGTGTGCTGATGCTGTTCCTGTCGTGTTTCATGTCTGTTCCTGAATAAATGTTTGACTCCCCGTACCTGCTTCTCCTGTCTGGCGTTGGCCCTTACAATAGCTATCTCTGTTGAGATCATTTCCTTTTGAATTTCTTGCCAAATGTAAAATGTTCCTGTTTTGATTAATTTAATAGGGTGAGATCAGTCTGCTCTATACCAAATAAGCATACCCCCGAGTCCCTTCCCTGTTCCACATCTGGTTGTTTGGTGGATGGGACTACCAGCTCTCTGTAACCTAGAGGGCAACCAGTGGGTCCATCTCATCTATACCAGGTTTCTTGAATGATGACGAAGTCTGTATTTCTGATTTCTGCTCTTTAGGCCAAAAGCAGATGACCTCAGGTCTGGGATTTTCCAGGATGAGATAGTGAAGTCTTTGTGTTCCGTAAAGTGTCCAATGTTGTTAGTAGTGTGGTTTGGCCTCAGACCAGTAAATGTGAGCGGAGCCTGCTGAGTATCTTTATTTTATTTTTCATGTTTTATTTTAACCTTTATTATTTTACAATGACGGCTTACCCCGACCAAACTCTAACCTGGATGACGCTGGGCCAATTGTGCGCCTATCTATGAGACTCCCAATCACAGGCCGGTTGTGATACAGTATGGAATCAAACCTGGGTCTGTAATGATGCATCTAGCACTGAGATGCAGTGCCCTAGACCGCTGCACCACTCGGGAGCCATCTGGTACTCTCTCTCACTCCCTTTCTCCCTCTCCCTTTCTCCCTCTCCCTCTCTCCCTCTCTCTCTCCCTTTCTCCCTCTCTCTCACTCCCTTTCTCCCTCTCTCTCTCTCTCTCCCTCTCTCTCTCCCTTTCTCCCTCTCTCTCACTCCCTTTCTCCCTCTCTCTCTCTCTCTCTCTCTCCCTTTCTCTGTCCCTCTCTCCCTCCCTCTCCCTTTTCCCTCTCTCTCTCAATTTCTCCCTCTCTCTCTCCCTCTCTCTCCCTCTCTCTCAATTTCTCCCTCTCTCTCTCCATCTCTCCCTCTCTCTCCCTTTCTCCCTCTCTCCCTCTCTCTCTCTCCCTTTCTCCCTCTCTCCCTCTCTCTCTCCATTTCTCCCTCTCCCCCTCTCTCCCTTTCTCCCTCTCTCTCCTCTCTCTCTCCATTTCTCCCTCTCCCCCTCTCTCTCCCTCTCTCCCTCTCTCTCCTTTCTCCCTCTCTCCCTCTCTCTCTCTCTCTCTCTCTCTCTCTCTCTCTCTTTCTCCCTCTCTCCTTCTCTCTCTCTCCCTCTCACTCTCTCTCTCTCTCTTTCTCTGTCTGTTGTATTGTTAATAGAACATCCTTCAGAGACAGGAAAATATCCCATTATAATCCATCATTAGTAAGCTATTTCCTCTGACACAGAAAATCTAAACAGGAACACAAAGGCAGTGTAGCTGTTTAGACAGTGTTGTGGATCGAAGCGTTAGACAATTGTTATTAGATCACCTCTGTAGTGGCAGCAGCATTGTTTACATTCAATGGGGAGTGCAGTCAGTGAAATAAATAGTGGATATATTTATCTGAGCCTTTAGCCTGTCTCTGCAGCTATTCATGGCCCATTTGTGGTATAAATATGCCATGAAAAACAACTCTATTTTTATGTTTGCTACAATGAAGACATCTACTGCAGGATGTAAAATCCCAGTTCCCAGTGTGTTGTATTTTGTCAGCTTCTGTCTTCCCACTACGCCCTCTGTCTGAGAGACAATTACCCCTGCTAATCAAGAGCTAACGAAACACCTCCTCTAGCTCCAACAGCAGCGCTAATTCAATTAGTCAAGTCGAAATAACTCGTCCATTTAAATGCATGGAAAAATACAGAGGACGGAGTCAGTAGAGATGCAGAGCACACTCAATGAAAGCTTGGACTGATCCATTGAAGGGACTGAGAGGGGTGATGAGGTTCGGAGCATAGTGGTTTGACCCTGGATGATGGTGTTGACAGTGATAATGACTACTTCATTGTGTGCCTTCACTACTCCGTCTATACTGAACACCTTCGTATTTGATGTCCTACATTATGGCGAGACTACAAACTATGTGTAAATATGTTTTTCACACAATTACAGCATACCTGATTAACATTTAAATTCCCTACCGACATGTTAACTGACAGCTGTGCTCTGAAGACTGTAACATGAGCTGTACTCAAACAGACACAGGTTCTAATATGACTTTAGGGACAACTTCACGTTGGAATCTTTCATTGGCTTAAATCAGTCAGACATCAATCTTAATTATACACAAACAGACCCCACAGAGCCCCAGGACAGCAACACAATTAGACCCAACCAAATCATGAGAAAAGAGGGAGAGAATGAGAAGGGGAGAGGAGAGGGAGAGAAGAGAGGGGGAGAGAAGGAGAGGGGGAGAAGGGGGGAAGTTCCAAATTCTAAAGGCAAAATGGTGAACATTCAATTGACAAAACAGTGAAAATGAAAACAGTGAAAACAGGTCCAGTTGTGTTTTCAAACAGATACAGATGTCTATAGACTTATGTCTCTGTTCTGTCTCTCCTCATAATGTCCTAGTCTTATGAAGAACACCCCAGACAGTCTCTTCTGCAGACAGAGTTCTGTCTCTCTTTATCTAAAATAGATGCTGTATCATCTGTCTCTGGATTTCTCTCTTTCTCTCTCTCTTCTCTCTCTCTCTCCATGATTCCCCCCTCTCTCTCTCTCTCTCTGATTCTCTCTCTCTCTTCCCCTCTCTCTCTCCATGATTCCTCTCTATCTCTCTCTCTCCATGATTCCTCTCTCTCTCTCTCTCTCTCTCTCTCTCTCCATGATTCCTCTCTCTCTCTCTCTCTCTCTCTCTCTCTCCATGATTCCTCTCTCTCTCTCTCTCTCTCTCATGATTCCTCTCTCTATCTCTCTCTCTCTCCATGATTCCTCTCTATCTCTCTCTCTCCATGATTCCTCTCTCTATCTCTCTCTCTCTCCATGATTCCTCTCTATCTCTCTCTCTCCATGATTCCTCTCTATCTCTCTCTCTCCATGATTCCTCTCTCTCTCTCTCTGTCTCTCTCTCTCTCTCTCTCCATGATTCCTCTCTCTCTCTCTCTCTCTCTCTCTCTCTCTCCATGATTCCTCTCTCTCTCTCTCTCTCTCTCTCTCTCTCTCTCTCTCTCTCTCTCTCTCTCTCTCTCTCTCATGATTCCTCTCTCTCTCTCTCTCTCTCTCTCTCCATGATTCCTCTCTCTCTCTCTCTGTCTCTCTCTCTCTCTCTCTCCATGATTCCTCTCTCTCTCTCTCTCTCTCTCTCTCTCTCTCTCTCTCTCTCTCTCTCTCTCTCTCTCTCTCTCCATGATTCCTCTCTCTCTCTCTCTCTCTCTCTCTCTCTCTCTCTCTCTCTCTCCATGATTCCTCTCTCTCTCTCTCTCTCTCTCTCTCCATGATTCTTCTCTCTCTCTCTCTCTCTCTCTCTCTCTCTCTCCATGATTCCTCTCTCTCTCTCTCTCTCTCTCTCTCTCTCTCTCTCTCTCTCTCTCTCTCTCTCTCCATGATTCCTCTCTCTCTCTCTCTCTCTCTCTCTCTCTCTCTCTCTCTCTCTCTCTCTCTCCATGATTCCTCTCTCTCTCTCTCTCTCTCATCTATGCACACTCCCTGACACCTGTAACAGTGACAGTAGCCCCTCAGTACTAAAGGAACAAGGTCTAATCTCTTGGTTACCAGACAGTACAGAGGACGGAGTAGTGAAGAGAGAAGGCAGAGAGAACACGCATACCTCCAGATTCAAATCTCTTTTAAGTCACAAACACTGAATGAATATGCAAGCAGCTATTATGCCCTATAGCTGTTCTCAGACCAGTAGAAGATACAGTACTTCTGAAAGCAGCTTTTCTTTCTAACTAAAAAGGTCTTTATAAATGTCTTTCTAGCAGAGACCCTAAATTAAGAGCTGGTGAATGCATTTAATGTCAGCACATCGTAGAGATGATATTTCACTTTGAGAGATGCGAGACTTTGAGAGATGATGCGTCTTCAGAGCACAATGATGCTAATTAATAGTAACAGTAGGACTGTAATGTGGTTTTTAATGTGTCTGCACTGTATTCTGGACCATTTGATGTCTTGGCAGTTAGGTATCTCACTGGTTTTAGGATTATATTCATTTCATATTTGACTTGAATAGGCGTTTTGAAACTGGAATAGGTAATAATCTCTTCTGGGCTGTTCTTATCATATTTGAGTAATGATTTGGTTTATTGAATACCTTAGTGTCCACAAAGCTATCACCGTGTAATATTATTGATTATGTTGCCATATGATTACTATCTACAGTGGCAAGAAAAAGTATGTGTACACTTCGTTAATTACCTGGATTTCTGCATAAATTGGTCATAAAATTTGATCTGATCTTCATCTAAGTCACAACAATAGACAGTAGTGTTCATGTCTTTATTGAACACACCGTGTAAACATTCACAGTGCAGGGTGGGGAAAGTATGTGATCCCTTGGATTTAATAACTGGTTGACCCTCCTTTGGCAGCAATAACCTCAACCAAACTGTAGTTGTGGATCAGACCTGCACAACGGTCAGGAGTTATTTTGGACCATACATCTTTACGATACTGTTTCAGTTCAGCAATATTCTTAAGACGTCTGGTGTGAACTTCTCTCGAGGTCATGCCACAGCATTTTAAATGGGGTTGAGGTCAGGACTCTTATTTTCATCTGTTGAAGCCATTCTGCTGTTGATTTACTTCTGTGTTTTGGGTTCGTCCTTTTGAGCTTCCTATGGCCGGACAGATAGCCTTTCATTCTCCTGAAAAATGTCTTGATGAACTTGGGAATTCATTTTTCCGTCGATGATAGGAAGCTGTCCAGGCCCTGAGGCAGCAAAGCAGCCCCAAACCATGATGCTCCCTCCACCATACTTTACAGTGGGGATGAGGTTTTGATGTTGGTGTTCTGTGCCTTTCTTTCTCCACACATAGTGTTGTTTGTTCCTCCCAAGCAACTCAACTTTAGTTTCATCTGTCCACAGAATATTTTTCCAGTAGCGCTGTGGAACATCCAGGTGCTCTTTTGCGAACCTCAGACATACAGCAATGGTTTTTTTGGACAGCAGTGGTTTCTTCCGTGGTGTCCTCCCATGACCACCATTCCTTGTTTAGTGTTTTACGTATCGTAGACGCGTCAACAGAGATGTTAGAATGTTCCAGAGATTTCTGTAAGTGTTGTGTGTTCCTTCCAAACCACTCAACTGTAGTTTAATCTGTCCACAGAATATTTAGTAAAAAGCATTGTGGAACATCCAGGTGCTCTTTTGCGAAATTCAGACATGCAGCAATGTTTTCTTTGGACAGCAGTGGCTTCTTCCGTGGTGTCTCATGACCTCTCATGACCCCCGTTCTTGTTTAGTGTTTTACGTATCGTAGACTCGTTAACAGAGATGTTAGCATGTCCCAGAGATTTCTGCAAGTCTTTAGCTGACACTCTACGATTCTTCTTAACCTCATTGAGCATTCTGTACTGTGCTCATGCAGTCATATTTGCAGGACGGCCACTCCTAGGGAGAGTAGCAACAGTGCTGAACTTTCTCCATTTATAGACACTTAGTCTTACCCTGGACTGATGAACATCAAGGCTTTTAGAGATACTTTTGTAACCCTTTCCAGCTTAATGCAAGTCAACAATTCTTCATCTTAGGTCTTCTGAGATCTCTTTTGTTCAAGGCATGGTTCACATCAGGCAATGCTTCTTGTGAATAGCAAATTCAAATTTTGTGTGAGTGTTTTTTATAGGGCAGGGCAGCTCTAACCAACATCTCCAATCTCGTCTCATTGATTGGACTCCAGGTTAGCTGACTCCTGACTCCAATTAGCTAAGTCATTAGCCTAGGGGTTCACATACTTTTTCCAACCTACACTGTGAAAGTTAAAATGATGTATTCAATATAGACCAAAAAAATGCTATAATTTGTATGTTATTAGTTTAAGCAGACTGTGTTCGTCTATTGTTGTGACTAAGATGAAGATCAAATCAAATTGTATGACTAATTTATGCAGAAATCAAGGTCATTCCAAAGAGTTCTCATCATTTTTCATGCCTCTGTAATACCATCATAATCATTTCACAGAGAATGTGTTTGAGTTAGACCAAGCTTTTGGTATTTCCCCTGTGATTTCTGAGAGCACGTATTGCACACACATACTCACAGGGACAGCCAGTGATGTGCAGGCCGGGTCGTAATGCTCAGCTGCTAGTGCTGATGGGTTGTTTGTGTCTTGTAGGCTGGTCAAGCTGGCAGACTGATGGATACTGATAGAGCTGAATGGTGGCCAACCCCTCCATCCTTTCTCTGTGGCTACACACGCACATGCACGCACGCGCGCACACGCACACACACCCTCTTTTTCCTTCTCATCGTCCTTCTGATCTCCCCTTCCCTCCTCCTGCTGTTTTTCCTCTCTCTCCTGCCTCCTCTCTCTCCTGCCTCTTCTCTCTCCTGCCTCCTCTCTCTCCTGCCTCTTCTCTCTCCTGCCTCCTCTCTCTCCTGCCTCTTCTCTCTCCTGCCTCCTCTCTCTCCTGCCTCCTCTCTCTCCTGCCTCCTCTCTCTACTGCCTTCTCTCTCAACTTCCTGTCTCCCCTGCCTCCTCTCTGTCCTGCCTCCTCTCTCTACTGCCTCTTCTCTCTCCTGCCTCCTCTCTCTCCTGCCTCCTCTCTCTACTGCCTTCTCTCTCACCTTCCTGTCTCCCCTGCCTCCTCTCTCTCTCCTGCCACCTCTATTTCCTGGTTTCTCTCTCCTGCCTCCTCTCTCTACTGCCTCCTGTCTCCTCTCTCTCCTGCCTCCTCTCTCTACTGCCTCCTCTCTCCCCTGCCTCCTCTCTCTACTGCCTCCTCTCTCACCTGCCTCCTCTCTCTCCTGCCACCTCTCTTTCCTGGTTTCTCTCTCCCTGCCTCCTCTCTGTACTGTCTCCTCTCTCCCCTGCCTCCTCTCTCCCCTGCCTCCTCTCTCTGCTGCCTCCTCTCTCACCTGCCTCTCTCCCCTGCCTTCTCTCTCTCCTGCCTACTCTCTCCCCTGCCTTCTCTCTCTCCTGCCTCCTCTCTCACCTGCCTCTCTCCCCTGCCTTCTCTCTCTCCTGCCTCCTCTCTCCCCTGCCTTCTCTCTCTCCTGCCTCCTCTCTCCCTGCCTCCTCTCTCTACTGCCTCCTCTCTCTCCTGCCTCCTCTCTCTCCTGCCTCCTCTCTCTCCTGCCTCCTCTCTCCTGCCTCCTCTCTCTACTGCCTCCTCTCTCCCCTGCCTCCTCTCTCTCCTGCCTCCTCTCTCACCTGCCTCTCTGTCCTGCCTTCTCTCTCTCCTGCCTCCTCTCTCCCCTGCCTTCTCTCTCTCCTGCCTCCTCTCTCCCCTGCCTCCTCTCTCTCCTGCCTCCTCTCTCCCCTGCCTTCTCTCTCTCCTGCCTCCTCTCTCTCCTGCCTCCTCTCTCACCTGCCTCTCTCCCTGCCTCCTCTCTCTCCTGCCTCCTCTCTCTCCTGCCTCCTCTCTCTCTGCCTCCTCTCTCACCTGCCTCTCTCCCTGCCTCCTCTCTCCCTGCCTCCTCTCTCTCCTGCCTCCTCTCTCACCTGCCTCTCTCCCCTGCCTCCTCTCTCCCTGCCTCCTCTCTCTCCTGCCTCCTCTCTCTCCCTGCCTCCTCTCCTCCTGCCTCCTCTCTCTCCTGCCTCCTCTCTCCTGCCTCCTCTCTCCCTGCCTCCTCTCTCCCCTGCCTCCTCTCTCCCCTGCCTCCTCTCTCTCCTGCCTCCTCTCTCCCTGCCTCCTCTCTCTCCTGCCTCCTCTCTCCCCCCTCCTCTCTCCCTGCCTCCTCTCTCTCCTGCCTCCTCTCTCTCCTGCCTCCTCTCTCCCCTCCTCTCTCTCCTGCCTCCTCTCTCTCCTGCCTCCTCTCTCTCCTGCCTCCTCTCTCTCCTGCCTCCTCTCTCTCCTGCCTCCTCTCTCTCCTGCCTCCTCTCTCTCCTGCCTCCTCTCTCCTGCCTCCTCTCTCCCCTGCCTCCTCTCTCTCCCCTACCTCCTCTCTCCCCTGCCTCCTCTCTCTCCTGCCTCCTCTCTCTCCTGCCTCCTCTCTCTCCTGCCTCCTCTCTCTCCTGCCTCCTCTCTCCCCTGCCTCCTCTCCTGCCTCCTCTCTCCCCCTGCCTCCTCTCTCCCTGCCTCCTCTCTCCCCTGCCTCCTCTCTCCCCTGCCTCCTCTCTCCCTGCCTCCTCTCTCCCTGCCTCCTCTCTCCCTGCCTGCCTCCTCTCTCCTGCCTCCTCTCTCTCCTGCCTCCTCTTTCCCCTGCCTCCTCTCTCTCCCTGCCTCCTCTCTCCTGCCTCCTCTCTCCTGCCTCCTCTCTCTCCTGCCTCCTCTCTCTCCTGCCTCCTCTCTCTCCTGCCTCCTCTCTCCCTGCCTCCTCTCTCTCATGCCTCCTCTCTCTCTGCCTCCTCTCTCTCCTGCCTCCTCTCTCTCCTGCCTCCTCTCTCTCCTGCCTCCTCTCTCTCCCCTGCCTCCTCTCTCTCCCCTGCCTCCTCTCTCTCCTGCCTCCTCTCTCTCCGCCTCCTCTCTCTCCTGCCTCCTCTCTCCCCTCCTCTCTCCCCTGCCTCCTCTCTCTCCTGCCTCCTCTCTCCCCTGCCTCCTCTCTCCCCTGCCTCCTCTCTCTCCCTCCTCTCTCTCCTGCCTCCTCTCTCCTGCCTCCTCTCTCCCCTGCCTCCTCTCCTGCCTCCTCTCCCCTGCCTCCTCTCTCCTGCCTCCTCCTCCCTGCCTCCTCTCTCCCCTGCCTCCTCTCTCCCTGCCTCCTCTCTCTCCTGCCTCCTCTCTCTCCTGCCTCCTCTCTCTCCTGCCTCCTCTCTCTCCTGCCTCCTCTCTCCTGCCTCCTCTCTCCCTGCCTCCTCTCTCCCCTGCCTCCTCTCTCCTGCCTCCTCTCTCCCTGCCTCCTCTCTCCTCCTGCCTCCTCTCTCCTGCCTCCTCTCTCCCCTGCCTCCTCTCTCCCTGCCTCCTCTCTCCCTGCCTGCCTCTCTCCCCTGCCTCCTCTCCTGCCTCCTCTCTCCTGCCTCCTCTCTCTCCTGCCTCCTCTCTCTCCTGCCTCATCTCTCCCCCTGCCTCCTCTCTCTCCTGCCTCCTCTCTCCTGCCTCCTCTCTCTCCCTGCCTCCTCTCTCCCCTGCCTCCTCTCTCTCCTGCCTCCTCTCTCCCTGCCTCCTCTCTCCCTGCCTCTCTCTCTCCTGCCTCCTCTCTCCCTCCTCCTCCTCTCTCCTGCCTCCTCTCTCTCCTGCCTCCTCTCCTCCTCTCTCTCCTGCCTCCTCTCTCTCCTGCCTCCTCTCTCCCTGCCTCCTCTCTCTCCTGCCTCCCTCCTCCTCCTCCTCCCCTGCCTCCTCTCTCCTGCCTCCTCTCTCTCCTGCCTCCTCTCTCTCCTGCCTCCTCTCTCCCCTGCCTCCTCTCTCCCTGCCTCCTCTCTCCCCCTCCTCTCTCCCCTGCCTCCTCTCTCCTGCCTCCTCTCCTGCCTCCTCTCTCCCCTGCCTCCTCTCTCCCTGCCTCCTCTCTCTCCTGCCTCCTCTCTCCTGCCTCCTCTCTCCCCTGCCTCATCTCTCCCTGCCTCCTCTCTCCCCTGCCTCCTCTCTCCCTGCCTCCTCTCTCCCCTGCCTCCTCTCTCCCCTCCTGCTCTCCTGCCTCCTCTCCCCTGCCTCCTCTCTCTCCTGCCTCCTCTCTCCCTGCCTCCTCTCTCCCTGCCTCCTCTCTCCCCTGCCTCCTCTCTCCTGCCTCCTCTCTCCCCTGCCTCCTCTCTCTCCCTGCCTCCTCTCTCCTGACTCCTCTCTCCCCTGCCTCCTCTCTCTCCTGCCTCCTCTCTCTCCTGCCTCCTCTCTCTCCCTGCCTCCTCTCTCTCCTGCCTCCTCTCTCCTGCCTCCTCTCTCTGCCTCCTCTCTCTCCCTGCCTCCTCTCTCTCCCTGCCTCCTCTCTCCCCTGCCTCCTCTCTCCTCCTCCCTCCTCTCCCCTGCCTCCTCTCTCCCCTGCCTCCTCTCTCTCCTGCCTCCTCTCTCCCTGCCTCCTCTCCCCTGCCTCCTCTCTCCCCTGCCTCCTCTCTCTCCTGCCTCCTCTCTCCCCTGCCTCCTCTCTCCCCTGCCTCCCTCTCTCCCCTGCCTCCTCTCTCTCCTGCCTCCTCTCTCCCTGCCTCCTCTCTCCTGCCTCCTCTCTCCCCTGCCTCCTCTCTCTCCTGCCTCCTCTCTCCCTGCCTCCTCTCTCCTCCCCTCCTCTCTCCCCTGCCTCCTCTCTCCCTGCCTCCTCTCTCCCCTGCCTCCTCTCTCTCCCCTCCTCTCTCTCCTGCCTCCTCTCTCCCTGCCTCCTCTCTCTCCTGCCTCCTCTCTCCCCCTGCCTCCTCTCTCTCCTGCCTCCTCTCTCCTCCTCCTCTCTCTCCCCTGCCTCCTCTCTCCCCTGCCTCCTCTCTCTCCTGCCTCCTCTCTCTCCTGCCTCCTCTCTCCCCTGCCTCCTCTCTCTCCTCCTCCTCTCTCCCTGCCTCCTCTCTCCTGCCTCCTCTCTCTCCTGCCTCCTCTCTCTCCTGCCTCCTCTCTCCCTGCCTCCTCTCTCCCTGCCTCCTCTCTCTCTCCTGCCTCCTCTCCTCCTCCTCCTCTCTCTCCTGCCTCCTCTCTCCCCCTCCTCTCTCCTGCCTCCTCTCTCCTGCCTCCTCTCTCCTGCCTCCTCTCTCCCTGCCTCCTCTCTCCTGCCTCCTCTCTCCCTGCCTGCCTCCTCTCTCCCTGCCTCCTCTCTCCTGCCTCCTCTCTCCCTGCCTCCTCTCTCCCTGCCTCCTCTCTCTCCTGCCTCCTCTCTCCCCTGCCTCCTCTCTCCCCTGCCTCCTCTCTCCTGCCTCCTCTCTCCTGCCTCCTCTCTCCCCTGCCTCCTCTCTCCTCCTCCTCTCTCCTGCCTCCTCCCCTGCCTCCTCTCTCTCCTGCCTCCTCTCTCTCCCTGCCTCCTGCCTCTCTCCCCTGCCTCCTCTCTCCCTGCCTCCTCTCTCTCCTGCCTCCTCTCTCCCCTGCCTCCTCTCTCTCCTGCCTCCTCTCTCTCCTGCCTCCTCTCTCTCCTGCCTCCTCTCTCTCCTGCCTCCTCTCTCCCCTGCCTCCTCTCTCCCCTGCCTCCTCTCTCTCCTGCCTCCTCTCTCTCCTGCCTCCTCTCTCCTGCCTCCTCTCTCCTGCCTCCTCTCTCCCCTGCCTCATCTCCCCTGCCTCCTCTCTCTCCCTGCCTCCTCTCTCTCCTGCCTCCTCTCTCCCCTGCCTCCTCTCTCCCCTGCCTCCTCTCTCTCCCTGCCTCCTCTCTCTCCTGCCTCCTCTCTCCCCTGCCTCCTCTCTCCCCTGCCTCCTCTCTCCCCTGCCTCCTCTCCCCCTGCCTCCTCTCTCCCCTGCCTCCTCTCTCCCCCTGCCTCCTCTCTCTCCTGCCTCCTCTCTCCCCTCCTCTCTCCTCCCTCCTCTCCCTCCTGCCTCCTCTCTCTCTCCTGCCTCCTCTCTCTCCTGCCTCCTCTCTCTCCTGCCTCCTCTCTCTCCTGCCTCCTCTCTCTCCTGCCTCCTCTCTCCCTGCCTCCTCTCTCTCCTGCCTCCTCTCTCCCCTGCCTCCTCTCTCCCTGCCTCCTCTCTCCCTGCCTCCTCTCTCCTGCCTCCTCTCTCCCCTGCCTCCTCTCTCCTGCCTCCTCTCTCTCTCTCTCCTCCTGCCTCCTCTCTCCCCTGCCTCCTCTCTCCCTGCCTCCTCTCTCTCCCTGCCTCCTCTCTCCTGCCTCCTCTCTCCCTGCCTCCTCTCTCCTCCTCTCCTCCTCTCTCTCTCCTCTCCTGCCTCCTCTCTCCCCTCCTCTCCCTCTCCCCCTGCCTCCTCTCTCCTGCCTCCTCTCTCTCCTGCCTCCTCTCTCTCCTGCCTCCTCTCTCTCCTGCCTCCTCTCTCTCCCTGCCTCCTCTCTCTGCCTCCTCTCTCTCCTGCCTCCTCTCTCTCCTGCCTCCTCTCTCCTGCCTCCTCTCTCTCTGCCTCCTCTCTCTCCTGCCTCCTCTCTCTCCTGCCTCCTCTCTCCTGCCTCCTCTCTCTCCCTGCCTCCTCTCTCCTCTGCCTCCTCTCTCTGCCTCCTCCTCCTCTCTCCTGCCTCCTCTCTCTCCTGCCTCCTCTCTCCCCTGCCTCCTCTCTCTCCTGCCTCCTCTCTCCTCCTGCCTCTCCTCTCCTCCCTCTCTCCTGCCTCCTCTCTCCCCTGCCTCCTCTCTCCCTGCCTCCTCTCTCCCTGCCTCCCTCCCTGCCTCCTCCCCTGCCCTCTCTCTCCCTCCTCCTCTCCTGCCTCCTCCTCCTGCCTCCTCTCTCCCCTGCCTCCTCTCCTCCCTGCCTCCTCTCTCCTGCCTCCTCTCTCCCTGCCTCCTCTCTCCCCTGCCTCCTCTCTCCCCTGCCTCCTCTCTCTCCTGCCTCCTCTCTCTCCTGCCTCCTCTCTCCCCTCCCTCCTCTCTCCCTGCCTCCTCTCTCCCTGCCTCCTCCTCCTCTCTCCCTGCCTCCTCTCTCTCCTGCCTCCTCTCTCTCCCTGCCTCCTCTCTCTCCTGCCTCCTCTCTCCCTGCCTCCTCTCTCCTGCCTCCTCTCTCTCCTGCCTCCTCTCTCTCTGCCTCCTCTCTCTCCTGCCTCCTCTCTCCCCTGCCTCCTCTCTCCTCCTCCTCTCCTCTCTCTCCTGCCTCCTCTCTCCCCCTGCCTCCTCTCTCCCCCCTCCTCTCTCCTGCCTCCTCTCTCCTCCTCTCTCTCCTGCCTCCTCTCTCCCCTGCCTCCTCTCCTCCTCCTCTCTCTCCTGCCTCCTCTCTCCCCTGCCTCCTCTCTCCTGCCTCCTCCTCCCCTGCCTCCTCTCTCCCCTGCCTCCTCTCTCCCCTGCCTCCTCTCTCCCCTGCCTCCTCTCTCTCCTGCCTGCCTCCTCTCTCTCCCTGCCTCCTCTCTCCCCTGCCTCCTCTCTCCCTGCCTCCTCTCTCTCCTGCCTCCTCTCCTCCTCTCTCCTGCCTCCTCTCTCTCCTGCCTCCTCTCCCTCTCCTCCTCCTCCTCTCTCTCTCCCCTGCCTCCTCTCTCTCCTCCTCCTGCCTCCTCCTCTCCTGCCTCCTCTCTCTCCTGCCTCCTCTCTCTCCTGCCTCCTCTCTCCCTGCCTCCTCTCTCTCCTGCCTCCTCTCTCCTGCCTCCTCTCTCTCCTGCCTCCTCTCTCCTCCTCCTCTCTCCCTGCCTCCTCTCTCTCCTGCCTCCTCTCTCCTCCTCCTCTCTCCCTGCCTCCTCTCTCTCCTGCCTCCTCCTCCCTCCTCCTCTCCCTGCCTCCTCTCTCCCCTGCCTCCTCTCTGCCTGCCTCCTCTCTCCCCTGCCTCCTCTCTCCTGCCTCCTCTCTCTCCTGCCTCCTCTCTCTCCTCCTCTCTCTCCTGCCTCCTCTCTCCCCTGCCTCCTCTCTCTCCCTGCCTCCTCTCTCTCCTGCCTCCTCTCTCTCCTGCCTCCTCTCTCCCCTGCCTCCTCTCTCTCCTGCCTCCTCTCTCTCCTGCCTCCTCTCTCTCCTGCCTCCTCTCTCCCTGCCTCCTCTCTCTCCTGCCTCCTCTCTCCCTGCCTCCTCTCTCCCTCTCTCCTCCTCTCTCTCTCCTGCCTCCTCTCTCCTGCCTCCTCTCCTGCCTCCTCTCTCCCTGCCTCCTCTCTCCCTGCCTCCTCTCTCCTCCTCTCTCTCCTGCCTCCTCTCTCCTCAGCCTCCCTCTCTCTCCTGCCTCCTCTCTCTCCCTGCCTCCTCTCTCCCTGCCTCCTCTCTCTCCTGCCTCCTCTCTCTCCTGCCTCCTCTCTCCCTGCCTCCCTCTCTCCTGCCTCCTCTCTCTCCCTGCCTCCTCTCTCTCCTGCCTCCTCTCTCCCTGCCTCCTCTCTCTCCTGCCTCTCTCTCCTGCCTCCTCTCTGCCTCCTCTCTCCCCTGCCTCCTCTCCCCTGCCTCCTCTCTCCTGCCTCCTCTCCCCTGCCTCCTCTCTCCCCTGCCTCCTCTCTCCCTGCCTCCTCTCTGCCTCCTCTCTCCCTGCCTCCTCTCCCCCTGCCTCCTCTCTCCCCTGCCTCCTCTCTCTCCTGCCTCCTCTCTCTCCTGCCTCCTCTCTCCTGCCTCCTCTCTCCTGCCTCCTCTCTCTCTCCTCTCTCCTCCTCCTCTCCCTCCTCCTCCTCTCTCCTGCCTCCTCTCTCTCCCTCCTCCTCTCCCTGCCTCCTCCCCTCCTCCTCTCTCCTGCCTCCTCTCTCTCCTGCCTCCTCTCTCTCCTGCCTCCTCTCTCCTGCTCCCTCCTCCTCCTCCTCTCCTGCCTCCTCTCTCCCTGCCTCCTCTCTCCTGCCTCCTCTCTCTCCTGCCTCCTCTCTCTCCTGCCTCCTCTCTCCTCCTCCCTCCTCTCCTGCCTCCTCTCTCTCCTGCCTCCTCCTCTCTCCCCTGCCTCCTCTCTCCCCTGCCTCCTCTCTCCTGCCTCCTCTCTCCTGCCTCCTCTCTCCTGCCTGCCTCCTCTCTCTCCTGCCTCCTCTCTCTCCTGCCTCCTCTCTCCCCTGCCTCCTCTCTCCCTGCCTCCTCTCTCCCCTGCCTCCTCTCTCCTGCCTCCTCTCTCTCCTGCCTCCTCTCTCCCTGCCTCCTCTCTCCCCTGCCTCATCTCTCCCCTGCCTCCTCTCTCTCCTCCTCCTCTCTCCTGCCTCCTCTCTCCCCTGCCTCCTCTCTCCCCTGCCTCCTCTCTCTCCCTGCCTCCTCTCTCTCCTGCCTCCCTCCCCCTCCTCCTCTCTCCCCTGCCTCCTCTCTCTCCTGCCTCCTCTCTCTCCTGCCTCCTCTCTCTCCTGCCTCCTCTCTCTCCTGCCTCCTCTCTCCTGCCTCCTCTCTCTCCTGCCTCCTCTCTCTCCTGCCTCCTCTCTCTCCTGCCTCCTCTCTCTCCTGCCTCCTCTCTCCTCAGCCTCCTCTCTCTCCTGCCTCCTCTCTCTCCTGCCTCCTCTCTCTCCTGCCTCCTCTCTCTCCTGCCTCCTCTCTCTCCTGCCTCCTCTCTCTCCTTCTACCAGATATGTGCATGTGTTATAGCTCTATTTCCTATCCTTTAGGCCATTGGGAAGGTGAAGTCAAAGCTTCCTCATAAACACGCTGAGGAGAGGCTCAGAAAACTTCTTAGCTCTGAAGAGGAAATAAGAAAATGCTAAGAGGGTTTCCACTTATCCTCTCTTACTCTCTGCATGATCTAAAGCTGATATACAACTTTGTATTCTGAATCAGATTTTAAAACGTGTTTGGTATAGTTCAGCCTACCTGGTTCTTATCGTAAAAGGAGTTATTATTGTCCCTTCGTATCTTCCTGATATGAAGTTGAATTATAGAGTATATTCTGTTTCAGATTTATTGTATCTGCTGATAAACAGTACAATGTTCCCTCGAGTAGTTCACCAGGTTATTATTGTAAAATAATAATTTGCTCTCATCTTGACTTATTTGTCTAAATGAAGGTACACGACCGTTCAAAAGTTTGGGGTCACTTAGAAATGTCCTTGTTTTTGAAAGAAAAGCCCATTTTTTGTCCATTAAAATAACATCAAATTGATCAGAAATAATACATTGTTAATGTTGTAAATGACTATTGTAGCTGATTTGTTATGGAATATCTACAAAGGCGTACAGAGGCCCATTATCAGCAACCATCACTCCTGTGTTCCAATGGCACGGTGTGTTAGCTAATCCAAGTTTATAATTTTAAAAAGGCTAATTGAGCATTAGAAAACCTTTTTGCAATTATGTTAGCACAGCTGGAAACTGTTGTTCTGATTAAAGAAGCAATAAAACTGGCCTTCTTTAGATTAGTTAAGTATCTGGAGTATCAGCATTTGTGGGTTAGATTGCAGGCTTAAAATGGCCAGAAACAAAGACCTTTCTTCTGAAACTCGTCAGTCTATCCTTGTTCTGAGAAAGGAAGGCTATTCCATGCTAGAAATTGCCAAGAAACTGAAGATGTCGTACAACGCTGTGTACTACTCCCTTCACAGAACAGTGCAAACTGTCTCTAAACGGAATAGAAAGAGGAGTGGGAGGCCCCGGTGCACAACTGAGCAAGAGGACAAGTACATTAGTGTCTAGAGAAACAGATGCCTCACAATTCCTCAACTGGCAGCTTCATTAAATAGTACCTGCAAAACACCAGTCTCAACGTCAACAGTGAAGAGGCGACTCCAGGATGCTGGCCTTCTAGGCAGAGTCGGAGTCGCCTCTTCACTGTTGACGTTGAGACTGGACAGAGGAACCCTGCCTAGAAGGCCAGCATCCTGGAGTCGCCTCTTCACTGTTGACGTTGACTGGTGTTTTGCAGGTACTATTTAATGAAGCTGCCAGTGGAGGACTTGTGAGGCAGCGGTTTTCTTTCAAAAACAAGGAAATATCTAAGTGACCCCAAACTTTTGAGCGGTAGTGTATATTGTCTGCATAATGGGACATAAAAGGTCATATAGTTAGCTGTTCATAAAGTAACAATGGTCCAGTAATTATTTCAGGAAACTTTCCCTTCAGTCGCTAATCTCTGTAGTTGCAATAATGGCCATTCCTCATCAAAGTGGTTATTTCTTCCCTCCATCGTCTCTCTGACCTGACGCCAGAAGTCATTTCATTCCATGAATACAGAACCTTTATCAATGAAAATCCCCTGGAGGTCCAGAAGGGAAAAGACAGTTGAGGAGTCAGAATCTATTGGACTCTCCCCCTGAAAGGAGAGGCCTGAGTTTTATCTCCTAATTCCTCTCTGCTAGTAAAAACGGGTAAAGCATCCACCATTTCTTCCTATGTAAATCACAATGACATTCAGCTCTGTGCTCGCTCTCTCATGTCTAAGTATTCCTCATTTTCTCCCCTGGTGTAAATCACATTGACATTCAGCTCTGTGCTCTCTCCCTCATGTCTAAGCGTCTCTCATTCTCTCCCCTGGTGTAAATCACATTGGCATTCGGCTCTGTGCTCGCTCCCTCGTGTCTGGAGTGGACCCCGGTGTGTGTGCATGTTAATTGGATTTAGTGTCCGTATTTAACATGAACTGACACACGATACGATGCGGTCAACAAGATGGCGCTGACAGACACGGTTGCCCTGTTTCTAACTTTGCAGTATTTTTTGCTGTTGCTGTTATTTCTTACATTATTTGCTCAGAATTCCCTCAACTGAATCCTTTGTTTGAACTTCCCGAGGCAGCTCTATGTATCCAGCTGGTCTCCACCAAATCGCAGACGCCAGCCCAGACGACATCCCTAGCCGCGTCCACAGAGCATGTGCAGACCAGCTGGCTGGAGTGTTTACAGACATATTCAATCTCTCCAAATCCCAGTCTGAAGTCTCCACACTGTACCCAAGAAAGTGAAGGTAACTGAACTAGATGACTATTGCCCTGTCGCAGTCACTTCTGTCATCATGAAGTGCTCTTAGAGGCTAGTTAAGGATAATATCACCTCCACCAGACCCACTATAATTCACATATCGCCCCAACAGATCCACGGACGACGCAATCGCACATTGCCCTGTACCGGTGAAATATCTATGTCAGAATGCTGTTCATCAACTACAGCTCAGCCTTCAACACCCTAGTGCCCCTCTAAGTTCATCACTAAGCTCAGGGCCCTTGGTCTGAAGTCCTCCCTGTGCAACTGGGTCCTGGACTTCATGTGTTGAAAGTAGGTAAGAACACCTACGCAATGCTGATCCTCAAGATGGACAGGGGTGTGTGCTCATCCCCCTGCTCAACTCCCTGTTCACCGATGACTGTGTGGCCTCTCACATCGCCAACTCAATCATAAAGTTTGCTGACGACACAGCAGTGGTAGGCCAGATTACCAACAATGATGAGACAGCCTACAGGGAGGAGGTGAGGGTCCTGGTGGAGTGGTGTCAGGAAAATAACCTCTCAACGTCAACATCAACAAAACAAAGGAGTTGATCGTGGCCTTCAGGAGACAGCAGAGAGAGCATGTCCCAATCCGCATCGACAGGGCCCGAAGTGCTGTAGGTCAGAAGCTTCAAGTTCCTCAGCGTGACGACCTGAAATGATCCTTCACAAAGACAGTGTGGTGAAGAAGGCGCATCAGCGCCTCTTCAAAATCAGGAGGTTGAAGAAATTTGGCTTGGCCCCTAAGACCCTCACAAACTTCTACAGATGCACCATTGCGAGCATTCTGTTGGGCTGTATTACCGCCTGGTATGGTAATTGCAACCGCAAGGCTCTCCGGAGGGCGGTACGGTCACCCCAATCCATCACCGGGGGCACACTGCTTGCCCTCCAGGATTACAGCACCAGGTGTCACAGGAAGGCCAAGGTCATCAAGGACCTCAGCCACTCAAGCCACGGCCTGTTCACCTCGCTACCATCTAGAAGGAGGAGACAGTGCAGGAGCATCAATGCTGGGATGAGAGGCTGATTAACAGCTTCTAGCTCCAGGCCATCAGACTGTTAAACAGTCACCACTAGCTGGCCTTCCCTGCAGCTTTGAGACTGCTTTGCCCTATGTACATAGCAGTGGCGGTCAGTGCCGTTTAATGGTAGGGAGGATGATTTTATATTTAATTTTTTATTATATCATAATGGTTGACTGTCAGTCATTTTCCATTCACCCCAACTCAATGTAACAGCGATAGGTTTAGGATACTAAATGATACTCAAATGTATCATTTACTAAATGATACTCACACACCCCTGTCTGATCGTGATGAACTAATCAGGTAGATGTAATTAACTAGGAAGTTGGGGCACCAAGGAAAATATTCAGATAACAAAATTAAAATTTTCCTAATATAACTTTCAGATATTTTAATATCTGATCAATTTATTGCCTTTTAAAATGATAAACTTGGATTGTCGAACACAACGTGCCATTGGAACACAGGAGTGATGGTTGCTGATCATGGGCCTCTGTACGCCTATGTAGATATTCCATAAAACATCTGCTGTTTCCAACTACAATAGTCATTTACAACATTAACAATTTCTACAATGTATTTCTGATCAATTTTATGTTATTTTAATGGACAATTTTTAAATAAGGACATTTCTATGTGACCCCAAACTTTTGTAAGGTAGTTCAAATATACAGCTATAGTCAGAAGTTTAAAAACACTTAGGTTGGAGTCATTAAAACTCGTTTTCAACCACTACTCTAATTTCTTGTTATCAATCTATAGTTTTGGCAAGTTGATTAGGACATCTACCACCTACAATTGTTTACAGACAGATTATTTCACTTATAATTCACTGTATCACAATTCCAGTGGGTTAGACGTTTACATGCACTAAGTTGACTGTCTTTAAACAGCTTGGAAAATTCCAGAAAATTATGTCATGGTTTTAGAAGCTTCTGATAGGCTAATTTACATCATTTGAATCAATTGGAGGTGTACCTGTGGATGTATTTCAAGGCCTACCTTCAAACTCAGTGCCTCTTTGCTTGCCATCATGGGAAAATCAAAAGTAATCAGCCAAGACCTCAGAAAAAAATTGTAGACCTCCACAAGTCTGGTTCATCCTTGAGAGCAATTTCCAAACACCTGAAGGTACCACGTTCATCTGTAAAAACAATAGTATGCAAGTATAAACACCATGGGACCTCACAGCCATCATTCCTCTCAGGAAGGAGACGTATTCTGTCTCCTAGAGATTAACGTACTTTGGTGCGAAATTTGCAAATCAATCCCAGAACAACAGCAAATGACCTTGTGAAGATGCTGGAGGAAACAGGTACAAAAGTATCTATATCCACAGTTAAACGAGTCCTATACCTGCATAACCTGAAAGGCCGCTCAGCAAGGAAGAAGCCACTGCTCCAAACCGCCAGTTTGCAACTGCACATGGGGACAAAGATTGTACTTTTTGAAGAAATGTCCTCTGGTCTGATGAAACAAAAATAGAACTGTTTGGCCATAATGACCATCATTATGTTTGGAGGAAAAAGGGGGAGGCTTGCAAGCCGAAGAACACCATCCCAACCGTGAAGAACTGGGGTGGCAGCATCATGTTGTGTGGCAGCATCATGTTGTGGGGGTCCTTTGCTGCAGGAGGGACTGGTGTACTTCACAAAATAGATGGCATCATGAGGAAAGAAAATTATGTGGATATATTGAAGCAACCTCTCAAGATGTCAGTCAGGAAGTAAAAGCTTGGTCTCAAATGGGTCTTCCAAATGGACAATGACCCCAAGCATACTTCCAAAGTTGTGGCAAGATGGCTTAAGGACAACAAAGTCAAGATATTTGAGTGGCCGTCACAAAGCCCTGACCTCAATGTTATAGAAAATGTGTGGGCAGAACTGAAAAAGTTTGTGCGAGCAAGGAGGCCTACAAACCTGACACCAGCTCTGTCAAGAGGAATGGTACAAAATTCACCCAACTTATTGTGGGAAGCTTGTGAAAGGCTACCCAAAATGTTTGACCCAAGTAAAACAATTTAAAGGCAATGCTACCAAATACTAATTGAGTGTATGTCAACTTCTGACCCACTGGGAATGTGATGAATGAAATATAAGCTGAAATAAATCCTTCTCTTTACTATTATTCTGACATTTCACATTCTCAAAATAATGTGGTGATCCTAACTGACCTAAGACATGGAATTTTTACTTGGATGTATTTGGCTAAGGTGTATGTAAACTTCCGACTTCAACTGTATATCCATCCTGCCCTGCCTTTCTAAAGTCTTCGAAAGTCAAGTTAACAAACAGATAACCAACCATTTTGAATCCCACCGTACCTTCTCCGCTATGCAATCTGGTTTCCAAGCTGGTCACGGGTGCACCTCAGACACGCTCAAGGTCCTAAATAATATCATAACTGGCATTGATAAAAGACAGTACTGTGCAGCCGTCTTTATCAACCTGGCCAAGGCTTTTGACTCTGTCAATCACCGTATTCTTATTGGTAGACTTAATAGCTTTGGTTTCTCTAATGACTGCCTCGCCTGGTTCACCAACTACTTCTCAGATAGAGTTCAGTGTGTCAAATCGGATGGCTTCTTGTCCGGACCTCTGGCAGTCTCTAACATGAGCTGCCCCCCCCCCCCCTGGGTTAATAGTTTGTGTAGAGGTGCTGACCATCGGCGAATAAACTATAAACTATTAAAATAAAGAAAGTCGCACACTCCATTTATAAACTCCCGGCAATTTAATGGGTAAGTATCCGATAGTTAATAGTCACTATGGGGGTGCCACAGGGTTCAAATCTCGGGCCGACTCTCTTGCTGCTGGTGATTCTCTGATTCACCTCTACGCAGACGACACTATTCTGTATACACCCTTCTTTGGACTCTGTGTTAACAAATCTCCAAAAAAAGCCTCACTGCCATACAACACTCCTTCCGTGGCCTCCAACTGCGATGTCACTTTTCAAAATAGCCTCCAGCACTCTAATCAGCAAATTGAATGTAGTCTATCACCGTGCCATTCGTTTTGTCAACAAAGTCCCATATACTACCCACCACTGCGACCTGTATGCTCTCGTTGGTTGGCCCTCGCTACACGTCTGCCAAATCCACTGGCTCCAGGTCATCTATAAGTCTTTTCTAGGTAAAGCCCCGCCTTATCTCATCTCACTGGTCACCATAGCAACACCCACCCGTAGCACGGGCTCCAGCAGGTATATTTCACTGGTCATCCCCAAAGCCAACTCCTCCTTTGGCCGCCTTTCCTTCCAGTTTGTCTGTGTAGGTTGTATCCTCTCGCTCCAAGGCCAGATTAATTCAGCCTCTCTGTGGGTTGATGATTGTCACCTAACTCCAAGTCCTATTGAAAGGCTGTTTTGATGTTGCCGGCACGATGAGTCGACAATGAAGGGGGGTGCATTTAGTAGTTGGCTCTCTCTGTCTTTCTTATTCAAACACCCACAGCCACACACAAGCCCGAGCACCGTCCCCTTCCATTACATCTGTGCAGTTTTTCACAGGTCCTGTGTGGCTCAGTTGGCAGAGCATGGAGTTTCCAACACCAGGGTTGTTGGTTTGATTCTCATGGGGGACCGGTATGTAAATGTCTACACTCACTACTGTAAGTAGCTCTGGATAAGAGGGTCTGCTAAATGACAACGATGTCATATGTTTTCAAGTCTAAACAACGAGAGGTCTCAACCCCCCAGCAATTTTGTTTTTTGAGAGAACCAATCAATGAGCTCAATTTCTAATTAAATATTTTATTTACAAATGGCCTTCTGTCCAGACCAGTGAGTCATAGGTCTTCCTCGCTGTGTTTTCATGTGGGTCACGTCAGCCATATAAATGAATGGGCCGAGGTGTGGTGGTCAATACTGTAACAAGCAAACCCAAGGCCTTTCAGGAGTAAATAGTATTTGCATAATTGAAACAATTTCGAACCAAATAATGGCTCTTGCAGAATGTTATCGTCTTTCAGTGGTAAACACTTGTCCGCTGCCAGTGTCAGTGTTTGCAATGCTGTTGAAAGGTGGTTTATTGTGGGTTTACGGTGTTGTTTATTAACAATTCATTGTTTATTTTGCTCTTTAACTCCTATTTAGTGTGTTTTCCGTTGTTTCATTGTTCCATGCTGTTTCAGTGTTCCATGCTGTTTCAGTGTTCCATGCTGTTTCAGTGTTCCCATGCTTTTTCAGTGTCCCATGCTGTTTCAGTGTTCCATGCTGTTTCAGTGTCCGATGCTGTTTCAGTGTTCCATGCTGTTTCAGTGTTCCATGCTGTTTCAGTGTTCCATGCTGTTTCAGTGTTCCATGCTGTTTCAGTGTTCCATGCTGTTTCAGTGTTCCATGCTGTTTGAGTGTTCCATGCTGTTTCAGTGTTCCATGCTGTTTCAGTGTTCCATGCTGTTTCAGTGTTCCATGCTGTTTTAGTGTCCCATGCTGTTTCAGTGTTCCATTCCAGTGTTCCATGCTGTTTCAGTGTTCCATGCTGTTTCAGTGTTCCATGCTGTTTCAG